>NC_134691.1:308886836-309026836 GCF_050947455.1 Rhinoderma darwinii
ATTTGTCTGTCCTGGACTGTATGTTCCCGTTCTGCGTATCTTTGCTATTTTAGTACACCAGGTGGACCATGGAGCTACTTCAGAGATAGAATATCCATTAATCTGTATAAAATATGTAGAGCAGGTGACCCAAAGGACAAACAGTTTTACTTGTTAACTCCATAGAGCACCATCCACAACCGAGCAACGTTTGGTTTTGAGAAGCTCTTACTTCCTGGAGTGTTCCTGCGAGTTACAGTAGAGGTTGTGGAATGAAGGAGAGCCGTGAGCCTTTGGGGCTGGTGATTAGGAACTCACAGCACTGTGTTATTAAACCATTATATGCCCATTAATCTTTTCTGCAACGTAACAAGTCGAGAAGAGGGAAGTAAGAGTTGATTATAAGAGGGGATGTGGGTTGATTAAACAGGATCTCCTTGGCACAAGAACATCTTGATTTTAAGGGAGAGTAGAAGAGGTTATAACATGTACATATGTCATAATAATTGATGGGAAAGAAGTAGGAATGGAGAGGATTTCATCTTTTTATTTTTGATTAAGTGTTAGATTATATTAAAGAAACATATTTTTTCATATAAAAAAAATCAAAAATTACCTACATTTTACATTAATCCTGTGATGATGCAGCTATTTTGGGCCCTAAGGTGATTTTTGCATCAGAGGGTTCCAAGAGCCATAACTTTTAAATTTTTCCGTTGATGTAGTGTGAGGATTTGTTTTTTGTGGGGCGAGTTGTTGGCACCATTGTGGGGTACATTTAATGAACTGAAAAAAAAAACTATTGCAATTACGCAATCCTTTTTTAAGGTTTTGTTTTTACAACATTCATTGTTTGGTATAAATGAGATGTAAACTTTTTTTGCGGGTTGATATGATTGAAGCAATACCAAATTGATATAGTTTTTTCTTAATGTTTTACTGTTGTTTTTTTGCAGGATTACCTGTAGTTTTTATTGGTACCATTTTAGGGTACCTAAATCTTTTTTGATTATTTTTTTTTCCTTTTTGGGAGGTGGGATAAACAAAAAACTGAAATTCTGGGAATGTTTTTTTTTTCTGTTTCTTTTTACGGCATTTACTGTGCAGGATAAATAAAGCATTACATTTTATAGTATGGGTCACTACCAATTATGTGTACCTATTTTATCATTTTTTAATGGGAAAATGTTTTTGTGTGGTTTTTTTCTTTTTTTATATTTAACTATTCTTATAATTATTTTTTAGTTTGACTAAGCGATTTGACCATGCAATTGCTTTATTGCTGATATAATACACTGCAATACTTTTGTATTGCAGTTTATAATGCATGTTAATGTCCGGGATTAGAGTCTTTTCTGATACTCACTGTTGCAGCACAGCAACAGCTGTAATATACATATCCTTGTGCCAACACCATCTCCTCACAGTCCATTTATAGCACTTGGCATTAACCCCTTAATGACCAGCCTATTTTTACATTTTTCCATCGTCGCATTCCAAGAGCTATAACTTTTTTATTTTTGCGTCGACATAGCTGTATAAGGTCTTGTTTTTTGCAGGACAAGTTGTAATTTTTAATAGCACCACTTTGGGGTACATAGATTTTATTGATTAACTTTTATTAACTTTTTTGGGGGGGGGGGGGGGGAATAGAAAAAAAACTGCAATTTCTCCACACTTTTTTTGCATCCTAAATTTACGCCGTTTACCGTGTGGTATAAATAACACAATAACATTATTCAGCGGGTTGTTGCGATTGCAACGATACCAAATTTATATAGATTTTGTATGTTTTACTACTTTTACACAATGAAAACACTTTTTTTCAAAATTATTTGTTTTTGCGTCTCCATATTTGAAGAGCCATAACTTTTTTATTTTTTCGCCAATACAATTGTATGATGGCTTTTTTTTTGTGGGACGACTTGTATCGGTACCATTTTGGAGTAGATGCGACTTTTTGTTCACTTTTTATCACATTTTTTTTTAGGCTGGATTCAAAGAAAACAGCAATTTTTGCAAGGTTTTTTATTTTATTTTTTACGACGTTCACCGTGCTGGTTAACTTATGTAATAACTTTATAGTCGGGGTCGTTACGCACACGGCGATACCAAAGATGTGTAACTTTTTAACTTTATTTAGATTTTTAATAATAAAGCAGTTTGTAAGGGGAAAAAGTGGGTTTTTCATTTTCTTTAAAAAAAAAAATCCACTTTTTATTAAACTTTTTTTTAAACTTTTTTACTAGTCCCACTAGGGGACTTCAATATGCGATCATACGATCACATTTATAATACACTACAATACTTCTGTATTGCAGTGTATTACTGCCTGTCCGTGTAAAACGGACAGGCATCTGCTAGGTCATGCCACAGGTATGACCTAGGAGGCATACACTACAGGCAGACCTGGGGGTCTTTATTAGGCCCCCGGCTGCCATAGAAGACAGACATTTGGCTATCTTATCGCCGGGTGTCGGCGGGAGAGAGCTCCAACCCTCCCTCTCTCCAAAACAACTCAGATGCGGCACTCGCTATTGAGCGCCGCATCTGAGGGGTTAAACGGGTGAGAGCGACACTAATATCGATCTCACACGTTCGAACAGTGATGCCCCCAGCCCTCAGCTACATCTGGCAGCTGAGAGCAAGGAGATTTAATGGCTCCCTGCTCTGTTGATTTATTCCAATGCAGTGCCGTAAAAATCCTATTGCATCGAACTAAAGCCCATTAGTGGCCGCCGTAAAAACACTATGGAGCGGTTACTAACGGGTTAACTACCTAGCACCAGTGTCATAAATGTACAGTGGATGGCACCAAGGGGTTAAAACTTAAAAAGGTTTATTATAAAAATGTTACTAATTTAGCAGAAATTTTATTTAAAAAAAATGTTTGGAGTGAGGGCCATACACACAGCTCTATTACGTAATATGAGGCCTACAGGCCCATTCTGTACTTTTATGTTTCCCTAATTTCATACGGATACACACAGGGATTTTTTCTCATGATTTCATACAGAATCCATGAGAAACAACATATAGGATGCTCCAAAGCATGCTGTATTACTCAATGTTTCTAGTGGAGAATACAGCCATGAGTCTTGAAACAATTTACTTACCTATCTCAACAGTTCATCTACCCACCAAACCTTTCTGTGGGCATGAACTGCAAAGACCAAATAGCCATACATTTTTTGGCATTGACCAGACATGGATCATCTCATTCTTTTTATTGTGCATTATTTACATATCAGGTTTTTTTTTTCAAGTCGGTTACCATTGTCTTTAATAGGAAAACATGATCTATAGAGATATATTCATTGATGTTAATGCATTAAAAAATTTTACTTTTTACTCTTGTAAAATCAGTTCCATTTGGATTCTTTATTAAAAAAAAGTTTGATTGTGGATAAATACTGGTGACTAATTGGTGATTCAGCTTCAGGTAACGTTTTAATACTTCAAATAAAACATGCAATAAGGCTGTCAAAGCATTTTTGTATCTTAGATTTTTTTCTAGTATCTTTGTTCTTTTAAGACTTTATGATTAAATGATAATAATTTTCCCCTTGACATATTCTTTTTTTTTCATGTCATATATTCGACCTGGGGAGGTTAATTTCAATGGAGTAGCTGGACTAAAGTTCAACTTAATAAACATCCCCCGCAAATTAATGAGAAAAGTTGGATACAAACTTGTAACTGAAATCCCCAGTCACACTCACAGGGTTCCGAGAATCCTAGAATATGACGTTACAATTACCCTCTGAGACTTTTGCATAAAAGTTTTCACTGGTGACAGATCCTCTATAAATGTTCTAATCTGTATAAATGCCCCATATACATGTAGACACTGAGATATTTTTTAGGCTCTGCTGACCAAAACATTTTTAACAAGTGATGGTAAATAGGGGACATATACATAACAATTTTCTTAATATTTTAAAGCACAAAAAATGCCACAGCCAACGGGTGTCATAAATGGTCTTGTGTGCTGCATATACCCCATATAACTCGATACATTATCATACATATGTTGCCCACCAAGACGATCTTCGACCATTTTGTCAGACTATAAAGATGATACTCGGAGGAATTTTTTTATACGTGAATCGTCTGTCATCGTCACCTTACTTTGCTGTGGAGCCTTATTCTTAATATAAAATCTCATTATCACCATTTTGAGGAAATGCAAAATAGGTTTTAACTTTGAGGTCAATACACCTAATTTTAAACTTCCTATCACTGCATATTATTATCGTTAAAAGTTTAGTGAAAATATAAAAGCTAATATATCTATGAAAAATGCATTTTCTATTAGAACTCTGTTTATGTGCAAGGCACCAGTTCCTAAGTGTACTTTACATACCTAGTGTCTTGCAATATATTCAATTTTTCATTATCTTTCAAACTCTTAGAGCATATCTCATTTTCTACAGTATGGTGATGCGTTATCATGCACGGAAGAGTTAAATGGGCTTGTGTGATCATCATGCTCTCCGTCCTCAGAACGATAATGCATCACTAATAATGACAATGCCTGTGTCTCTAGGTCGAAAGGGCTCAGAAAAACCAGTCATCCGATTCTCCATGCTACATTTGAAGAGATAATATTGTTTTTCCTGAAGGTTATTCTACTTTCAAACATTTGAAACTTTATTTTTTTTACAACATGCTTGATAAAAAGTATATATTTTGTTACCAAGAATGGCATAAGAAATCTAATTTGTTGGGAAAGAGTATAAAGAGTACATGTTCATGTGTAGGTCTATGTATATCTTTCAGCGAGGTGGGAAGATCAGCAAAATTATTTTGGAATTGATAACAGAGAATATTTGATGTAAAGAGAAACGTCAGTTACAATTGATAGTTACATGAAGAGATTGTTGAATTTCTTTTTAAAGGGTTTTCTTCCAAAAAGTTCAATTAGGCCTCATGCACACGTCCGTAGCCATGTGCACGGGCGTGATTTTCGGGTGGGCCGGGGGCGGAGTATCACCCGCAAGCCACCGGCACATCGCGGGCCGTGCACATGGCCGCGCCCATTATTTGCTATGAGCCTGGACCGTAGAACACGGCCCTAATAATGCATGCCCGTTCTTTCTGCGAAGCGGGCTCCTGTGCCATTCACGGACTGTGGAAACCACGGTCGTGCGCATGGCCCCATAGGAATGAATGGAGATGCAATTTTCCCGTGGATTTTCGTGTGCATGGGGCCTTCATTTTTAATCTGGAAGCAGCTTTCTCTTTTGCTCATTGTCACCCCCTTCTGGGTAATGCACATTGGATTACCAACTAAGATGACCACTGCTCTGAGCACATGTCTGGCTCAACAAAATGTGACTTTTCAAGTACATTCCATATGGGAAAATCCAGCCCTCAAGACTTTTCGAGCTCATTCAACCATATCCTTGACAATTAAAAAAAAACTTCAATGAAAACCAAAGTTTCCAATGTGAATTCTTCCTTGTAATCATGATTTCTGATGTCACTGCTGTCTCTAGTAGGTTTTTAAATAATAAAATATCTGGTAGTATGTTCCTGAGTCGTTTCATAATAACAATCCGGGAATGCAACTGGAGTGACAACTGTACATTTTTTCATGTACATGTATTCATGTACATGTATTTTGTTGTTGTCATTGAATCTCTTCCAGAATCCTTTCTGTAGATGATATAAGGCTGTAGCCAACCATTCATCTCCTCCCCTCCCTGTAGTGGGCTGGAGTTTGTACACTGCCTGTGACATGCATCCTGCTGCATAGAGCACCGTCTGCAGTCTCTCCTGTGTCTTAGACCTGCAGCTCCCAATTGGGAATGAACTACATAACTATAGCTTCTACTGAATCTAGTCTGGCCACAACTCATTATGTGATGTCTGGACAAAGATCAAGGGACATAAAGTTATCAGAGTTACTGCCTGCAGACAATGAGTTCTACATTTAAGATGCCGGAGAAAAGCTGCATTATTCTCTTCTAATAGTTAGAGGTAGAATGAGGGAAAATAGAATATTGTTCTTCTAGGGTTAGGCTAGGGGGCGGTGGGTTTGATTTCATGTGTCTTTTGGAGTCTCTATTTTGGATATTGGATATCCCTACTACATCAGCCCTAACATTTGGAAGGCCAGATTCAAATATTGTAAACTAACACTTGTTTAATTTATAGAGATTCAAACATGGTATTATACATGCATTTTTGCGGTGATGTTTGGCGTGATAGGTCTGCTATACAGTATCTTAACTATACGTGAATTCAGCTTAATATAGCACCCTTTGATGAATATTATTTTTTTACTGTAATTGATCAGATATACTGTCCATCCATAACATTAAAACCCCCTTATAGGTCAGGTGAATAACAATGTTTATCTCAATGGCACCAGTCAGGGGTTGGGATATATTAGGCAGCAAGTGAACAGTCGGTTCTTGAAGTTAATGTGTTCGAAGGAAAAATGGGCAAGTGTAAGAATCTAAGTTTCTTTGACAAGGGCCAAATTGTGATGACTAGACGACTTGGTCAATGCATCTCCAAAACAGCAGGTCTTGTGGGGTGTTTCCTGTTTAAAAAGGTTAGTATCCACCAAAAGTGGTCCAAGGAAGAACAATCGGTGACAGGGTCAGGTGCACCTAAACCTCATTAATGCGTGTGAGGAGAGAAGGTTAGCCTGTCTGATCCAATCCCACAGAATACCTACTGTAGCCTAAATTGCTAAAAAAGTTACTGGATATTATAGGAAAGTGTCAGAACACACAATGCATTGCAGCTTGCTGCGTTTGGGGCTGCGTAGCTTAGTTCTTTATCAAAAGCACCTGAAATGGGCACGTGAGCATGAGAACTGGACTATGAAGCAGTGGAAAAAAGTGACCTGAGCTGATAAATTATGCTTTATTTTAAATCATTTGTATGGCCAGGTGCATGTGCGTCGCTTACCTGGGGGAAGAAATGGCTCCAGGATGCACTATGGGAAAAAGGCAAGTTGGCGGAGGCAGTGTGATGTTCTGGGCAATGTTCTGCTGGGAAACCATAGGTCCTGGTCTACATGTGGATGTTACTTTGACATGTATCACCTACCCAAACATGGCTGCAGACCAAGCACACCCTGTTATAGTAATGGTATTCCCCAATGGCAGTGGCCTCTTTCAGAAAGATAATGCGCACTGCAAAAATTGTTCAGAAATGGTGGTAGAAACATGACAAAGAGCTCAAGGCATTGATTTGACCTACAAAATCCAATTGCACATCTGTGGGATGTGCTGGAAGAACATGTCCAAGCCATGGATGCTCCAACTCGAATCTTACAGGGCTTAAAGCATCTGCTGCTAATGTCTTGGTGCCAGAGACCACAGAACACCTTCAGAGGTGTGGTGTGGTCCATGCCTCAAAGGGTTAGAGCTGTTTGGCGGCATGAGGGAGATCTACACAATATTAGGCAGGTGTGTTTAATATTATGGCTGAATGGTGTAAAGATAATACAACTTTAAAATGTTTTTGTATGTTTATTAATAGACTGGAGCTGTGGCTCTTTGGATAGGTCATAGTTCTTTATTTTTTACCTAGATTTTTAGAATTATAAATATTTTTGAAGTGTTATTACAGGTCTTTTTTTCAAATTTGTTTTCTAAGACCTATAGATAAGCGATATTAGTTTAATGTACTTTCCCTGATTAAAAAATATTTATGATGTAGCCTATTGTGGTATGTCTTTAAGGGCACTTTCAGTTGCGTATGAACATTTTTCACCTGATTAGAGAAATTTTTATTTTCCTAGAGTTCAAAATGATAGTATTTAGTGCATCAGCGCTACAGATATTAAGCGTTATTTGTCAGAACATAGTAGTTGACACATTAAAAATTGCTTTCTTAAGCCAAAATCAGCAATCGTCAATTTCCTTTTCCCAGTCCTCTTGACATGTCACACAGAGTGCATTACTCAGTAGAAGGTGATGAGTACAGGGACCAGAACCCCTCAAAGTAAAATAAACATTTGAAGTCTGTCATGCAATTTGCGGGTTTAATGGAATAAAAGGGAACTTTATCCAAAATTGTACCTTCTATTTTTCAAAATTTTTGTAGAATTGGAATTTTCTTCAATTTCAGTTGAATTTCACTAGGAAACAGGCCCAAGTGCAACAGATATACAAACACCATTGGTTCTCAACAGGACCTCATGTACCTGATGTTTCCCCCTTGGGGGAAGGTGCATTCATATGGAGCAGCTGTCTTCTCCGGGATAATGATCAAGCAAGGGCCCTTCTGTATGCTGTGTGATCTGCCCAACCATAAAGAATAGAAGAGTTACTTTGGTTTCTCATCTTTTACTGTGGTTTCTTTCTCATCTGCGGGGTATATGTTTATGTATATATTTCTATGCATGGGCTTTTTTTTTATATGTCTGTAGTCTATGTTCTCATTATTGCCTAAAACCTGAAGGATGTTGCTGTGACAAAGTTGCATGAAGTCGCAAAAAGATTGCTTGTTATAGCGACTCTCATGATTGTCTCAGAATTTTAAAAAGTTTGGCATGTAGCCATAGCATAGGGCAATTTTCCTTTAAACAGGTTCTCTCTTTAAATGTTTCCATGTCTGCAAGCCTTTCATTATCGGTGGGTTAATATAGCACCACTCACATAATAACATGAACAATTCAGTCTGATTACATTTTCAAACAAACTCGTTCACATGAATTTTATGTGAATGTTCTACCTGGAATGAAATGACACATCTTAAGCTGCATTAGGTATTGTACCAGCTTAGACTTGACAGATGATGTCATTTGAAATGCCTGATGTGGCTGTCATTACTGCAGGGAAGAATCATTCACTTAATAAAAAAATATTAAAAATAATAATAAAAAATCTAAACTAAGCCGCTGAAGAGATTGCAGCAGCCTCCAGTTCTAGACCATTAATAGCAAACTACACCAACCAGATCAGGGAAAGGGATTACCAGACCAATGTTCTACTGTCTGGGGCCTGATATGAAATGCTTTCTGGGATCTCAATTCAGAGTCTTACTGTCGCATTTCAGTAAAATAATATAAAGAGATTTCATAAAATAGGAAATTATTTGACAGCTCTAATAAATCACTTCAAACTGACTGCAGAAACCGGCTATGAAAATCTATCAGAATTTACAAAGTAATTTCATTCTTTTTACAGGATTTAGAATAAATGAAACAGTTAGTACCTTCATAGAGATATATTTATGTAAAATGTTATTGTTTTTATCTTTAAATATTATTCTGTTTAGTAATATCATTTTAATAGTAGTTGCAATAGTTAAAAACTTTTTTCTTGAATTTTACATGGGTAAAATTGCTCTTAAAAGCCCTGGCGTGAAAAGTTTCTCCAGTGGCCCCATTTATATTAGAGAAGCTATGGGATGACTTGCCATTATGTGGGCTGCTATGTGGGAAGGGTTATAGTAAAATGGAGCTCCCATCAATAATTCCTAATTCCCCAATATTTATTTTGGCTCTTTCTGGTAAACCCGGCCAACGACAGCTGCAGAAAGTAGATTGGGGTCAGAAGGCCCTGTTCTAGAGATATGTGCAGATCCAAGAGGTGGGACCTTCATCTCGCCGACATTTATAGCCTATCCTGTAGATTTGCCACAAATGTCCATGGTGGGAATCCCCTTTTAGCCAAATTCAGCAAAAATTCTGATTACATGGTCCATAAGCATGTCCTATGCTCTTAAGAGTTGAGGACATGTGTAGGACATGTAGATGGAGACTATAAGGCTGGGTTCAGAATTTGTCATTGCCCCAGAATTACCTCACGTTCACAGCAACATTTTGGGTGTACAAGAAGACCTGGGCGGTAGGACTGTGCAATTGGGCATGTTTGTCCACTGGCACTATACACATAAGTTCGACACTCTGAGAGGGAAATTAAAAACACCAGGTGGCACCAGAACAAGTATGTAGCGTAGAAATGTAAAATGTAATCATGTGACAACGTCTTTAATAATGGTGACAGCAAATATGGAGGCCCAGAGGAGGTTCAGCCTTGCCATTCTACTTGAGTTGTTACTCAGAGATCTGGAAGCAGGGGTATAACTACATAACTAAGCATGCAGGAGCATGGGAATACTGGGTGACAGCTCAGTGGGAATAATAGTTGCCACTCAACTATCCCAGTATAGAAATAAAAAAAGCAGCAGAAATTTTTAACAACTTGACAACCCAAGGATTGAAAGACTTTATCCTGCTCAGACCCCTGCTATTAGCTAGGGTGGAGAACTACTGGAAAGAGCAGCTGCTGCTGTGTTGGACTTAGGGCTACCGTATACTACATGGCTGCCTATTCTTAGAATGTGTACTGTGTAATACAACATTTCCCATAAAGGAAATATGTGACCAAACACTCAATCTATCTGCAAAAGGAGGCGACTGTCTGTAAAGGAGGAATTGTTTGAAAATATATGAGATAGTTACATAGTTACATAGTTGATAAGGTGGAAAAAAGACACAGGTCCATTAAGTCCAACCTATAATCCTACTGTGTTAGTCAAGAGGAAGGCAAAAACCTTCATGGGGTGGATTGCAATTGCCTTATTAGGGGAAAAATTCCTCCTCAACTCCAGAGATGGCGAATAAATTACTTACATTAAACCTTTACTTTTATGTTCCACTAAATCAGAAAAACAGGGCCAAAAATAAAGCTTTACTTTAGACAAATACGTGGTTTACTAATCAAATAGTGTAAGTAATATTATACTAGAAAAAGGAGACTGTATTTTACACCTCTACTTGTGGTGAACACAATTTTGACATTGCCAAATGCAAAACACATATGAAAATCTAAACACTAAAATTCTCCTTGTGAGAAAACGATATATGACTTGACAAATAAACTTTTCTCTTCCTTAGTACTTTGCTCTGAAAGCAGGGCACCAGGTGGTCTAATGGCAGACTTTTACGGACAATAAATAGCAAGTATATTACAGAAATGTCTTGTATAACCTCTTATTCTCACACTTAATACTATCTACTATAGTCAAAGATGCTCCTTTTAACACAGTAAGCTCTCTTCAGTCTCAGAATTGATGTTACACTGACAGACATTATTTGGGAAGCAGTTCCATGAATAGAATACAGAGAATAAAGAATGTTTCCGCTCAAGAGACAGTAAAGCTGCTCAACTTTTATCATAAAGTATCAGCCTGAGGCAACATCAGATTTAGGAGTTAAATATGTTAAAGGAGGTAAAGACAGGGCCCTGAAGATTTTTATATCTTTCATATTAGACTCTTGGTCTCAATTGTGCCCATTAAATGCCCCAGAAAGAGCTGAATAAGGGGGCATTTGCGGTAGCATGTGTGATGACCACCTCCTGTCTAAAGACCTTTTTGACCACTTAAAATAAGACTGAGAAGGTGCAAGTGTCAAGCTTCTTAATGGGACCCAAATTAAATATATAGTAAGATACAGAAACAATAGAAAATAAAGTCACCTACAAAGTCTTTATAAAAACTCTGCACTGTCAGGTAATATCGGCACATGTAGACCTCGAGGTCTCAGCTTTCGCACTGCACATGGCCGCAGCTGCAGTCTTGACAAGCAGTCAAATTTACCAGAAGTGAAACAGTGCCTGAAGACTTTTTATATTGACTACATGAGATGGTGAAGGTGAGGGGAAACAGTAACTGGCACTACTCCCCTCATGACTATGCGGTAGAGAGAGCTTCTCACACATGTGAGCGACACGGGTAGTGCTCTGCTCAATAATAGCAATTTCAAAATTAGTATGTGTGAAGAGGAAAAAAAGGCGTCACTCACCCAGTAAGTTGTGTTGAGAATAGGGATGCACGATGCATCGAAACTTCGATACTGTTTCAATACTGTGCATCCACAAATGGTTCGATACAGTTATTTCATGTATTTCGATACTTAGCTGTGTGGCCGCAGTATAGTAACATGAATGTATGAGAGCTGGGCTGCGGCTGCACAGCTCAGTATAGTAACAAACCGAACAATACCCCGAATGATACTAGTGGTCCTAGTCACTAATTTAAACTGAACCAGAAAAAGAAACAAGTCACGACCAGGTGTTTGAAAAAATACAAATAATCTTTATTAAAGTCAATTAGACACATGGAGACAACGTATAACACTTAGACATAATAAAATGCCATGGACCCTCGAACACAAACGGAATCCGAACGTAAAAGCAGAGTAGCCCCCCAGATGTAAAAATGGTCTGACACAACCTATATATGGCTACAGTGCATAAGTACATATTAATGAGCAGGTACTAGGCAAGGTACGCTTTGCACAGATGAACACATAAATAAGTAAAGAGAATATCTATAAAGTACAATCTAAGTAAAAACAACGTGCAAAGTAGTATACATACACCTGCGTATAAGAAGATAAATAGGAGATCAGGACCAGGAGGGGGACCTCTGTTTAACCCAACGCGCGTTTCGCTGGTGCTTCGTCAGGGCGCAACCCCTGAATGCTGCGATCAAAGCTGACTGCAGCATTCAAGAGGAAATGAGAAGGGGGGATGACCCTTGGATCGCATCACAGGAATTCCTGTGACGTGATTGAGGGACATACCATAAATGGGCAGACAGCCCAGGGTCCATTAAAGGACCCCAGTGCTTTCCTACCATATTTCCTGTTGTTAGGGCATAGTTACTGGCTAATGTACTGACATATAGATATATACCAGTACATTCAAGTTTAAAAATAAAGTAAAAACATAAAGTAATGTTAAATTAAAAAAACACACATACACCTTTTTTACAATAAACATTAAAATAAGTCTCAATACATAAAATATACACACATTCGGCATTGGCACGGCCGTAATAACCTGCACAACATTTTTTTTGCGTCATTTATGATGTGTACACTGTAAAAAAATATAAATAAAAACAGCTTTCTTTCACTTATTGTGAGGCACGAGGTGTGATAAATTTAACCTCCATGTGCCTCACATTAATAGTGATTAACCCCATCATGTACCTTACGCATTAACCCATTATGACTGAGAAACATGATGGGGTTAATTACTATTAATGTGAGGCACCTTCAAAATTCATCACACCTCGCGCTTCACATCAGAAAATGGAAGAACTTTTTTATTAATGTTGGCAAAGTATCGAATTGGTATCGAAATCGCAATACTAAACGAAGTATCGGTATCGAAGTCTAGATTCTGGTATCGTAACATCCCTAGTTGAGAAAGGTCATTCTTTATTGCGATCCCTATGGGTTGATTAATTTACTTTATTTACTATTCTGTCCTGGTTCCTGTCCTTACCATATTTTCAATCGAAGCCCAGAAAAGTAAGCTTACACAGAACTTGTCTGCATGATCAAAGGACCTTCCACCATTCCAGACAGGGGCAACATAGGGAATGCTGTTCTCCCCCCGGACAGTCAGATTGTCATTTATTCATTTATCTATCTACGTTTTATAATCAAAATGATTTCACATAAATATTCAATAGAGCCTGCCCAGCGCCATAACAATATATAATTTAGCAGATTCCTCTACATGTTGACTAATAACTGACATGCATACCTCCAAACTTTTGAATTCGGAAAAGAGGGTCATTTTAAGCCACGCCCTAACCACGCCCAATATCCCGCATAAACCACGGCCAGATCCTTCTGCAAATAACAAGCGCACATTGTCACTGCGGATCTCTAGACTGTCTGGATATCACAGATATTATGGATCCGTTTATGTCGTCTTTATTTTACTTTTCCTATCTTGGGCATAACATTTGCTCATCACGTCAGCAGCTGCTGCAGGACAAACCAAAAGGCTGAGAACAATGAACGTTTAAGAGGGAGACCCTGTGGTGGATGACTTTTCAATTGACAGGTAGCAGAGTTACATGATGGGATTTTTTTTTTCCAGTTGTGTAACTCTGCTACCGGTCAATGGAAAAATCATCCACCAGAGCCCCCCTGTGGATTGCTCCACACACAGCCCCCCTGTAGATAGCTCCACACACAGACCCCCTGTAGATAGTGCCAGACACAGCCCCCCTGTAGATAGCTCCAGATACAGCCCCCCTGTAGATAGCTCCAGACTCAGCCCCCCTGTAGATAGCGTCAGATACAGCCCCCCTGTAGATAGCTCCACACACAGCCCCCCTGTAGATAGCTCCACACACAGCCCCCCTGTATATAGCTCCACACACATCCCCCTGTAGATAGTGCCAGACACAGCCGCCCTGTAGATAGCTCCAGATACAGCGCCCCTGTAGATAGCTCCAGACTCAGCCCCCCTGTAGATAGCGTAAGATACAGCCCCCTGTAGATAGCGTCAGACACAGCCCCCCTGTAGATAGCGCCACACACAGCCCACCAGTAGATAGCTCCACACACAGCCCCCCGGTAGATAGCTCCACACACATCCCTCTGTAGATAGTGCCAGACACAGCCCCCTGTAGATAGCTCCACACACAACCCCCCTGTTGATAGCGTCAGATACAGCCCCCTGTAGATAGCATCAGACACAGCCCCCCTGTAGATAGCACCACACACAGCCCCCTGTAGATAGCTCCACACACAGCCCCCTGTAGATAGTGCCACACACAGCCCCACTGTAGATAGCTCCACACACACCCCCCTTGTAGATAGCTCCACACACAGCCCCCTGTAGATAGCACCACACACAGCCCCCCTGTACATAGCATCAGCTATAGCCCCATGTATAAAGTGCAACACACAGCCCCCCTGTAGATAGCGCCAGACACAGCCCCCCTGTAGATAGCGCCAGATACAGCCCCGCTGTACATAGCGCCAGATACAGCCCCCTGTACATAGCGTCAGATAAAGCCCCCCCTAGATAGTGCCACACACAGCCCCCTGTAGATAGCACCACACACAGCCCCTGTACATAGTGTAGCGTCCATGGCCGCGGGCCGTCGGGTTTACTCACCTCACGACGCCCGCAGCCATGGATCCGTGAGCGCTGGTCCCCGTCTCCCTCCTAGGAGACGCCAGCGCTCACTTCCGCTCCGTTCGGCTGTGTCCCGTAGGGTGCGCGCGCATGCTCGCGCCCGACCTTAAAGGGCCAGCGTGCGCAAATAGGAAGTCATCATCATCATCAACTGCCACGATTTCCTGGTCTATAAGAAGGCCCCAGGCCTTCTAATCCTTGCCTGAGCGTTGTTAGTCTATCCCAGTCTGTCTCGCAAATGGTCCCTTAGTGTTTCCCCGTTCCAGCTGTTACCCGTGCCCTGTTACCCGTTCCTGTATTCCGTATTGTTCCAGTTCCTGTGCCTACCAGCGTTGGAGTCGTGTCTTCTGCCACGTCAGTATCTTCTGCCACGTCCAGTGTCTTCTGCCACGTCCAGTGTCGTTTGCCATGTCCAGTGTCTTCTGCCACGTTCAGTGTCTCCTGCCATGTCCAGTGTCTTATGCCACGTCCAGTGTTTTCTGCCACGTCCAGTGTCGTCTGCCACGTCCAGTGTCGTCTGCCACATCCAGTGTCTTCTGCTTCATCGCATACTGCCCACCACGTCTGGCGCCACCTGCCGCACCAGCCTCCATCCGTGCTGTAGCCACAGCCACCGTCCGGACTATTTCAGGTACCCAAGCATTACTGTCTGCCATTGACTTTCGCATAGACTATGACCTGGTCAGCTGCATCCCCGCTACGGCAGAGTGGCCTAGTGGGTCCAAATACCCTGTGTCCGTGACATATAGCACCACACAGCCCCCCTGTAGACAGCTCCACACACAGCACCCCAGTAGATAGCTCCCCACACAGCACCCCTGTAGATAGCTCCACACACAGCCCCCCAGTAGATAGCTCCATACACAGTACCCCTGTAGCTGCCACATTGCCGCCAGAGCGGTAGAGGTAGGCTTTATTCACACTACAGGGTCCGAGTGTTGGCCGTTTTTCCCGGCCGTTTTGCATCCGTTCCAATTCTGTTCCGGGCCGTGTTGCCGCTTTTAACGGCCGATTTTGACCCATTTTGCATCCGTTATTTTTCCCTGTCCGTTTTAAAATCGAATGAATTTCATTTAAATTTGTTGCGACACACAGCCCTCTGTAGATAATGCCACAGCCCCCCTGGTAGGTAATGCCACCCAGCCCCCTGTAGGTAATGCCACACAGCCCCCTGTAGGTAATGCCACCCAGCCCCCTGTAGGTTGCACCCATCCACCCCCCCCCCCTTTCAGGAGAAGTCACTGACTTTAATGTCCATATATGGACAGTGTAGTCACTGACTTCTCCCGGAGAGGAATCCCCGGCCACAGGGTCGGGGATTCCGCTTCAGAAGTGAGTGACGTCACTGTGTCCATATATGGACAGTGTGGTCACTCACTTCTTCTGTAGCAGATCCCCGGCCACAGGGTCGGAGATTCTGCTTCACAAGTGAGTGATGTCACTGTGTCCATATATGGACAGTGTAGTCACTCACTTCTCCTGTAGCGGAATCCCAGGCCACAGGGTCGGGGATTCCGCTTCAGAAGTGAGTGACGTTGCTGTGTCCATATATGGACAGTGTAGTCACTCACTACCCCGGCCGGGGATTGGGGATTCCGACTCCTACAGGGAGCAAAAAAAGACCCTCCTCCTCCTCCTCACATGCTCTCTGCACTGTGAGAAGGAGGAGGAGAGAGAGCGCGAGCGTCGGAAGACACGGCCGTCACTCGGGACACGGCCGCCACTTGGTACACGTCACTCACCGTCAGAAGAAGGCAGGAGTCTTGCAGCGGCGTTCTCACTGGTGTCAATGCCGGCCCTGGAGTGAACCAGTCACCTGACCAGTGAGGTCAGGTGACAGGTCAGGTGACTGGACTGGTCCACTCACGGGCCGGCATCGATCCCAGCGAGAACACCGCTGCAAGACTCCTGCCTTCTTCTGATCGCTGCTGCGGTCAACAGCGATCAGCTGTTCTGATGCAGCACCCAGCGGGACATTTACAGACCGCCCGGGACCGGGACGGTTGGGAGGTATGGACATGTTATGTAACCCCCAAATCCACTGTTGAGTAACATCAAATGTGATTAGTCAAACCCCTCACTCAACAAATCTATAAACTCTAACCCATAGATTTATTCAGAGAAAGATTGATCCCTATGACTTAGGGTCCTCTTACACGGCCCGATGTCAGACGAGTAAATGAATGCTGATCATCGAGACAGCTCCTTGATCGTGGCTCGTTTTCTCCTTTCACAAGGAGCTATGTATGGGGAGGAGCGCTCGTTACTATGATCGCTTGTCCCAATACATCTCTATCATGTTGGCAGTACATCTCCCTGTTTACACAACGATAATATTTTTCGGCTGCATACATTTTTGCTCGTTCATCGGCTGATCGTTGCCCTGTTCACACAGGGCAATGATCGGGAGCGAGCAGATGCTCTTTAAACAAAAATGAAAGACATTAGGATTAACCTTTTATAGAGAAGCAATGACATTACTACTGACTTGAATTTAGAATACCCAGAGTTTAAGGTTTATATGCAGATTATAAACTTCTTTGCGGGTTCCTTAGCCCTCTGGCTAGTTGCATCTTTGATGTGGCATCCATTCTTAGATCACTGCTGTAGCCAGTGATTGGCTGCCTCGATCATGTGTCAAATACAACACATCCATGCTGACATCACTACAGCGGTCAGGTCAGTGGTCACATGTAATTACTCCAGCGAAGTGAATAAAGACTCCCAGGGTATCACAGAACGGTTGACACTGGAATGTGAAGGTGATTATGTCTCTATTTATTATTTTTAACCCTATGCAGCTTATACTGGGAGTTTTCCAAATGTCAGAAAACCCATTTAAAATAGTTCAGTTCAACAGGTTTTGTGGATTTGGATTACAAAGTAATTCTGGTCCAGGGGTCAGTTATTTTGTAACCCTACCCAAATGGTTTTCCTTCTTTGATTTTTTTCCCAGTGGTGCACAAAAAATACATAGTACAGTCACATAAGCTAAGGTTTGTGGCTAAATGTACTTAGGACTCACCAGAGTGCAGCTAATTGAGTACTTTATATTGATATTCTGATCTGAACAAGCATTTGAGAAGTCCATGAAAAAAACTATAACCAACCACTGCGTCTTTCTATTCTTTTTTTCTTGTTCAAATCTTATCTCTGCATAGATCTACCTCTAACTCAAAAAGCTAAAATTTGGCATTTTATGTAAATCCAAGAATCATTAAATTCCACTAGTGCATAATACTATAAGTTAGAAAAGAAAATGCCAGCCTTTGATTTGCCTTTAAACATATATCATGCACAAGATAACCTACAAATGTAGTTTATGATTGATTCTTGGATCTACTATGTCCAGCTCTCACAGTTAATATTGTTCATTGTAGTGCCATTTCTGCAGTAAATTACCATTAAAGGACCCCCCAGGCCAGTTCTGCTGCACTTTTTGGCTCAGTTTTTAAGCCAAACACAGAAGTGGACACAGAAGAAAGGAGAAGCACCAGTTTTTTCTTTATACCTTTTCTTAATTTCAAAATTATTTTTGGCTTTAGCTCAAAACGCTTAGCCAAAAACGGGCCAAAAACTCTGATAGATAGATAGATAGATAGATAGATAGATAGATAGATAGATAGATAGATAGATATAACAAAAATTCAGGCAGCACACCGTAGAACATTGTGAAAAAAAGTGGGGTATTTTATTTACCCTAAGTGCAACGTTTTAGCTCCGATTGCTGGAGCCTTTCTCAAGCCGCTTGAGAAAGGCTCCAGCAACAAGAGCTGAAACGTTGCACTTAGGGTAAATAAAGTACCCCACTTTTTTTCACAATATTCTACGGAGTGCTGCCTGAATTTTTGTCTGTACCTATACGGGACAATCGTCTGTTCCCCAGCGCTTGCACCCATACGCTGCCTGTGCTGCTGGACTTTGGATTTGATAGATAGATAGATAGATAGATAGATAGATAGATAGATAGATAGATAGATAGATAGATAGATAGATAGATAGATAGATAGATAGATAGATAGATAGAAAGAAAAAAAAGAAAGGAATTGAAGGCAATAAGACAGAAAGGAATATCCACTTTAAAAAAGAAAAGCTATGACCTAGGTTAAAGGTACTTACTTAAATTATCTTCATCGTCCATGCTGCTTGCCCCAGGATTGATAAACTTGAACGGTACGATGAAGGTAGACAGCATGCTAATTTTTTCTGTAAGAAATTAGAATATTTTACAGTCATGTTTGAAAGGTCACTAATCTTAGAATACAAGTTAATAAGTAACATTTTCAAAGCTTTCATAGCTGGACAAGAAGCAGATGGTAAAATATAGTTACATGTAAAACAGTCCAGCCTCGCTATACAGTGTAAAAAACGGAACTCTGTTAATTTCACAATTTGTTCTTTAGGATCTTCAATGAAGATAAAATGAACCAATGTATTTGTATAGTGTTTACTGGAAAGCAATAGGGCCAACTGTATATTAGCTGGTTTTTATTTTATGTGTAGTTTGGATTTCCTGGTGACCCTATAGCAGGGATGGACTGACCTGTCAGGCATTATAATAGTGTCCAATGCCCATGGCAAGAAGAGGCCAACAGCCCCATGGTTCTTAAAATGATAAGTACTCCTCAAATGCAATGCATTAACATGGTTATCCGGGTTCTGAATTTTTTTTTCTATTGGCTGCAACTCAGATACTTTAACAAGAAGCAGTCCTCACCTATTCTTACCCCCTGCAAACATGTGCATGTGAACAATCATCGGGAGTCAGAGCTGGATCGCCGGGAGATAGGATAGGTAAATATTACGTCTTTTGTTAATTTCCAGCCATTAGCAAAAATGTTCAGAACCCGGATAACACCTTTAATCCAAACCAAATGCATAATGGCTACAGCGGTGACGTGTACCAAGTGGCGGCCGTGTCCCGAGTGACGGCCGTGTCTTCCGACGCTCGCACTCTCTCTCCTCCTCCTTCTCACAGTGCAGAGAGCATGTGAGGAGGAGGAGGAGGAGGGTCTTTTTTTGCTCCCTGTAGGAGTCGGAATCCCCAATCCCCGGCCGGGGTAGTGAGTGACTACACTGTCCATATATGGACACAGCAACGTCACTCACTTCTGAAGCGGAATCCCCGACGCTGTGACCTGGGATTCCGCTACAGGAGAAGTGAGTGACTACACTGTCCATATATGGACACAGTGACATCACTCACTTGTGGAGCAGAATCTCCGACCCTGTGGCCGGGGATCTGCTACAGAAGAAGTGAGTGACCACACTGTCCATATATGGACACAGTGACGTCACTCACTTCTGAAGCGGAATCCCCGACCCTGTGGCCATGGATTCCTCTCCGGGAGAAGTCAGTGACTACACTGTCCATATATGGACATTAAAGTCAGTGACTTCTCCTGAAAGGGGGGGGTGGATGGGTGCAACCTACAGGTGGCTGGGTGGCATTACCTACAGGGGGCTGGGTGGCATTACCTACAGGGGGCTATGTGGCATTACCTACAGGGGGCTGTGTGGCATTACCTACAGGGGGCTGGGTGGCATTACCTACCAGGGGGGCTGTGGCATTATCTACAGAGGGCTGTGTGTCGCAACAAATTTAAATGAAATTCATTCGATTTTAAAACGGACAGGGAAAAATAACGGATGCAAAATGGGTCAAAATCGTCCGTTAAAAGCGGCAACACGGCCCGGAACAGAATTGGAACGGATGCAAAACGGCCGGGAAAAACGGCCAACACTCGGACCCTGTAGTGTGAATAAAGCCTACCTCTACCGCTCTGGCGGCAATGTGGCAGCTACAGGGGTACTGTGTATGGAGCTATCTACTGGGGGGCTGTGTGTGGAGCTATCTCCTGGGGTGCTGTGTGTGGAGCTGTCTACAGGGGGGCTGTGTGGTGCTATATGTCACGGACACAGGGTATGTGGACCCACTAGGCCACTCCGCCGTAGCGGGGAGGCAGCTGACCAGGTCATAGTCTATGCGAAAGTCAATGGCAGACAGTAATGCTTGGGTACCTGAAATAGCCCATGACCTTTACTCTTCGGGGGTCCAAATCGCTCTCTGTCAGACAGAGAAATACCATTTTGAGCCCTAACGGGAGGTTATAACTATTAAAATACTAGCACTGTACATCACTACTGAATATGTTGGCATAATATAAATAATATATATTAATAATAATAACCGAGGAAGACATTTCAATGTAATCAGAGAATATGTTTTCTCAGCATAATTTATAATGTTCATTTACAGAAGTTCTTCAAAGCATTCAATTAAGACATTAGTTGAAAAGAAGGCACAAAGGAAAGACATTTGAATGATACTGGCAGCTGGAAACTGCAGTCCAAAGCAGTTAATGAAGCAGAAAGTAGAGGAAGAAGAGGAGCTGCATGCTACGGCTACGAGGGGAGATACATTTAGGACACACCATTTATACCACGGATTGGGTAAGGTCAGGGGATGACTAATGGGACTTCATGATGGTAACATTGTCACACACAAGGCTGAGTAGAGTTCTAGACACTGCTATTTTGGTAGCTATGGGATGTTTTTGAGTCAGGTGGTACATTCATTATTCAGCATTTTCTGGCAATTAACCCACGTATAATCATTCAGTTCACTCTGCAGCATTTCACCCTTGTCATAAAGATACTAATGTGCTACCAATTTATGAAATCTACTAATATGTGTAAAGAAGTTCATGTCCATAGATATTTTTGAACCAATGTTTGACAAGTTGATCATGACTGACAAAACATTAGAGATTTTAGATGGGTGGAAAAGGCCAATTTAGACCATTTTCTGCTGACTATTGACTGCTTTTCAAGACATGAACTAGCTTAACACATTCAAGACTAAAGGCAGATATCTGTAAAAAAGTTTATTTGACGTGTTTCATTTTTTTGGGTTGTTGTCGGGTACAGACTTTTTCAATACTGGTAAAGTTGCTCATGCCAAATGGCAGATGTGCAGCCTATCAGTAGGAGCCCACACCAGACCACAGAACAAGGCATGATCCGGAATGACAACCGAGAACAAGAAGTACCTGGTTTGGACCTTACACAACCTTTAGATATCAGACTGATCCAGTAGAATTTTAATGTGTAATAGGAAGAATAATGGTGACTTTAATGGGTAGATGTATGGTTTATCATGTGTTTTATAAACAAGTTATGGATCTTATAAATAGATACTATATAAACTATGGCTCTCTAATTCACTGAAAACTAATCTTATGTCACAAGTTAAAATAAATATTTTAAAAAACAGCAGTAGAATCATTTACAGGGGAAGTAAATAGTCACTAAAGCTCAGCTTGATATGACCGAACTATAGGCATATAGCATATATATGTAAATAAACAATGTATATAGAGCAGAGAAGGCCCCATAGTAAAAGTCAAAAAGCTGTATCATTACATTACACTGCTATTTTGGATTGGAGGGCCTGGTGACTGAAGCCCTCCCCACCTAGATAAGTAAAGCATTACTCTCTGTTTGCCTCTCACTTGTTTGCTATCAGAGTTGTGATTGTGGAGAGAGGAAACCCAGTGAAGCTTCACCTAACTTAGGCTTGGTTCACATCTGCGTCAGGGCTCCATTCTGACGTTCCGTCGCAGCCTTCCGTCAGAACGGAGCCCTGACTGACACAAACATTTGGGTCAGTCAGGGCTCGCTTCTGACGAAAAGCTCAGACGGTACATCGGAACGGAGCCCTGACACAGATGTGAACAATGTCTTACAGGAAAGGGGGATAGAGCTTGTCTGAGCTAGGCCCCTACTAATCATGAGCCCCAGAGCAGGTACATGAATATAAACCCTTGATATGTATTCTATATAAATATAAAGAAGAGGTTAGAATGAACCAAAGGCCTTTCACAGTAGCGAGCAAGAACCGGTCTGTAGTAGCCTCACTTAGTTCTTCTTGGATACTTTGCGCTAGAGAAATTATTACTCTCGGGGCCCCATGACTGTAGTTTATTGATTGGTGAGGGGAACAATTTCCTATTATTTTCTAAAGTCCACAGTATCTTATCTCTCTGTGTGCTATATTTTGTGACACCACATGGCCGGATTTTATATGACCTTTAGTAGTCCCTTATTTTAAGTCATGTAGGAATCTACGTTTTTATTGTCTTTATTCATTTTAAGAATTTTTTTACATGCAGTTCATACACCAGCAGAAAACCCCTTTTTCCTAAATGTGTGCTATGATTACAATCCTAATAACTCATTATGCATTGTATATCCAAAAATGATTGATATTTACCCTCCAGAATACAAAGCTGCAGGTTCATGATTTCACAAACCATATATATTGAATATTAAGTTACAGTCATTATTCATTTTCAGGACTGACTTTTATATATTTTATGATGTGACAGATAACAAGAAAAAAAACCTCCTAATAAGCTATCGTCTTATATCTTCCCTTATTCCAAATTTATAACCTTATTACAGAGCTTCATTTGTGCACCATAATATATTGCTTGAATGATATCATTAAGGTAGAATAATACAATAACTTCCCCTTGGCTTCAGACAAAAAAAATATACAGGAAAAACATTTCAATGGAAATAAAAAATTACAAGCAAGGTCTGATTTGACCACTGTTATTTTGGAATTATCTTTTTGCTAACTGTACATTACTTCATTGTGAATGCGGTTGTATTTCTTTTATATATCTCGAATAAAACACCAGAATAAAAAAAAAAAGACTTGCAAAATGGCCCTCTCTATAGATATAATTGAAACATTACTTTACCATTTATTTACTTCAGTCTTTCAATGGAAATTCTTTACGCCAGTGTAATAATATAGAAATATTTTGGGTGGAGGTATTCAGAAACTCCCTTTCAACTGCAATTTCTACCCAACACGAAGAGTTTCCACTTACTGTTAAAGCTAAGTGCCACATCCTAAACTCGGAAAGATTGGAAGGTGCAGCTTGTATTATCTGTATGGAATGTAAGAATAAACATTTCCACGTGATTGGTGGGGCTCGAAGCAGTGAGACCCTGTCTTTGTCCTTATAAAGAAGCGGAATCATGACCTGAAGGGTCACTTTGAATACCCTTTTTACACAATACTATATTGCTTTTAAAGAGGGATGGACTGTGACAAAACAAAGAATCTACAGAATGAATGCCTGAAATGTAAAGAAGTTTTTCCACGAAGGACATTGATGACCAATGGACCAATGACCAAAGGAAAGGCAATAAATATGTGATCGCTGGGGGCTCCACCGTTGGAATCCCCCCGATCACTAGAAAGGAGGTACCGAGTCCATCTCTCGGCTACTTCCGTCAGCCCTATAGACAATGAATAAAACCGCAAGGTGTATGCATGACCAGCGCTCCATTCAAACTACTCCTTACTAAGGTCGTGCAAGAAAGAGGAACAGGGGCTCTAATAATAGGTGGCACTCCCAGCAATCAGACATTTATCACCTATCCTGTAGATAGGTGATAAATGTTCTTTATGGGTTAACCCCTTTAAAATATTTATATAGCAATGTATATGTATTTTTAGAATGTAATATGGGATTTATCTATTTCTCTATATCTCCTTTTTGGTATAAAAACAAAAAACAAGATTCCATCTTACGCAACTGTAGATGTGTATTAAGTGCAGGCTCTATACAGTATATGCTTGCTGAGTGGGTGAGGTCTTCCTAGTGAGATGTTAGAGCTGTGCTGTGTCCACTGAGATAATCAGATCTCTCTCATCTGAAATTCACCTCCTCTCTCTCCCTTGTAAGGTTTCTCTCTCACACACACACACACACACACACACACACACACACACACACACACACTCAAGCGCACGCACACGCACACACACGCTCAAGCTCAAGCAGGTACACTGTAACATGATTCCTCCTCCTCCCCCTACCCTCTCACGGCACAAGTATCACACAGACACTGCTGCAGATTTCTGTCTAGTATTTACAGTTTCAATCTAGATGGATTTTTTGGTGACTGAGGAGGTTTCTGAACATTTAAAGACAACCAGCAGGGAACGTAGGACTACAGGCAACTGGAATGTGAGAAGGAAGCCACTTTCTACTAGCAACATTCACTGCAAAGTTTCATATATTACTACTGATTTATGAAAGAAAAAAAAAATACCATAATGATAGTTATACCTTAATCCATATGGCACATGCAAATGGAAACAATGGAGTATTTCCAGTTGTTCAGATTGAAACCCATTATTAGTTCCTACTGCTTTAGCTCAGCATTATGACGTTAAATTACGATTATTACGTTATTGATAGGACTTATTGAAATATATACAAAATGATAAGTCAACGAAATGTTAATAGGAACAGAAAGGAAATAATCTGACACAAGACACATCTGCTTTCCTGTACATAATTACCACTGACATGAACAAATGTACGACTCCTGGCGCTCCCATCGTGCATGTTTTAAAATATAGTTTTTCTGTTTTTATCCAATAGATGTGTTGTCGTTAGAATGAATTCTATTTGACGCAGAATGATTTCGGGCTTGAAGGGCTGCTAGACATTGGTAGTCATAACTTCTTCACTCACACTAGCATGAGACGAGGGTTGACTGATTAATCAGATAAAACCGTCTGCGCGATGAAGGATTAGCTGCTGGGAAGAGGATGAGCAGGAAAATATAGAAAGGAGCCTCTTGTTGCGATACAATGAGAAGCTGCAATAAAATGTATCAAGTACTTTACATGCACCTCAATTGATAGAATTATTATTTTACCGTCCTTGTCGAGGCTTTGATTTAACCTATGTATAACCGTGACAAAATAAAAACGTAAATATTTAACTTCTTTTTTTGGTGTTTTTTTTTAGCAAAATCAATTTATCTATGATTATATTTTATATGTTTTCATCACAATTCATTATCAGCTTGTTATTAAAAAAGAAAAGGAAAGAACATGTACTTTTAAAATCTTTGTTACATAAACATTAGAGGGTTTGTCCTATGTAGACAACAACCACTTTTTCATCTGCCCTATTAGGGACCCAAAATATGGGCCAGAGTGCAAAACTATTGCAAAGGATGGCTCCTGGTTAACAGCTGATCAATGGGGATATGGAAGACAGACCCATGGTGATCAGCTGATCTCTAAGAAAGCTTCATTCTAAGAAGGTGTTGTCCAGTTAGGACAACCCCTTTAAAGGAGGTCAAAAAATCCTACATAATAATAGATTGTTTTATCTAAAGGGGTTGTCTCAGGACACACATTTATGACATATCTACAGGATGGCATGTCCCACCTTTGGGACCCACGCCTATCTCAAGAACAGGGGTTCCCCGACCTATGATTATGCCATAAATGTCTGTCGTGAGACAACCCCTTTAAAGTTTCTGCAATAATCTTTTGTTATTACGAATGATGTCCTAAATTACCAGACTTTCCAGGCTTTTGGGTGTTCTTCAGAAATTACCCAAGTCGACATAGGTTAACTGTAGTCCATTTTAAATCCCATGTTCAATTATTGGAAATGCCACACTGTTTGGTTTTATCCTGTTAATATGCGGATACCAATGGGGGCTGTAAGACTATAAATGTCAAGGCTGGTCTTTTGCCCCATAGGTTTATTACAGGGTGTCCCACTGCGGGGACTACCAGCGATTAGTTGTAATTTTTTGAGATAACATGGCAGGAAGTATTATTTTCCCACACAGAGCTGCCCCTGAAAATAAGGGACATCTGGGGCATATGTTTGTAGTAAAAATGGGCATGAAATATTTTCTAATAATGTTTATACCTAAAAACAATAGGGTAACAAAAAATTTACTTAGAAAGTTGAGAAACATGCCCAACAAAGTTGGTGTTCGACGGTAAGGTGTGCCATACAGTGAATGTGAATATGGCACATAGTTACATTGTGCTCCCTCCAGATACCCAGTATCTAATACATTGCATGATGTCCTTTAGTGAAAGAGTACAATAGAAAGTAGCCATGAAGTAATGGTCAAAGACCATGGCAACTGACTGAAATGGTTCAGCATAACTCACTTTCAGGAAGAAGACAACTGTCTCTTTAGGACCACCTATATCTCACTACCCTATAAGTCAATGTTCAACCCTTTATATAGTCTTAAAATATGACTCTGGTTAATAGCTAAATGAGAGAAAGGGTTGGATAAGTGCAAAACCTTTGAAGTCACTCTTGAATGGTACTGATTCTCCTTGCGGAAATCCAGCTGGTATGAAGTGTTAAAGGGATTTTCCCACAAAACATATGTATCCCCTATTAACAGGATAGGGGATACATGTGTGATCACTGGGGTTCCGACCGCTGGGACACCCAGCGATAAGGAGAATGTGGGACCGAAAGTCCCCTGAAGTGCTCCATGTGAATGGAGCGCTGGTACTCATGCTCGGCCAGCGCTCCATTCTTTTCTATGGGACTTCCAGAACCGCTGTCTCCAGCAGCTCCATAGAAATAAATGGAGTGCTGCGGGGAACTTTCGTTCCCCCATTCTCCTCTTCGCTGGGGGTCCCAGTGTATGGACCCCCAGTGATCATACATGTATCCCCTATACTGTGGATAGAGGATAAATGTGTTTGTGGGAAAACCTATTTAAGGGAAAAGTATGCAAAATAGCTCTCCTCCAGTAGGATGAAACCTATCTCTTTATTCCAAAAGATGCATTAACGGCATCTCACTCAGTCAACCCGTACCCTACTCCAAAACAGTACTATCTATAAAAAGGTATTCCTGCTTTGGCTTTTAACCCAAGTCATGTTTTAATCCTCTATAAAGGGTCAAACATTGGCTTACAGGATAGTCACCTATATGTTGCACTAGAAAGAGAGTTATCTTCCTTATGAACGAGAGCTAATTTCCATACTTTTCCCAGGAAGCATTGTCGATAAGACTGGATCTCCGCAAAGTAAATCAGTACCTTTCAAGATATACAATGTTTCATGACATCATGGACAGGACAACCTAAAGCAAAGGCGGAGGCAGCATTGCTGTGTCGGGGCTGCATGCAACTGATGTTACTGTATAATCCCAACCTAAAGAATTGCATAATGAATAACATTTGTGTAGAACATGGTTACAGCTGCCATTTACCACCACAACAAAAAAAAAAAAGGAAAAGGGAGGCTGAAAAATCAACTTATCATACGGATGTCCCAGTTTCATGGAAAGCCTCCATACACCATGCTCTATATTAACAACATACATATGGGCTGAAATAAGCTAACAAAGAAAACATGCGGTTCTTAACATTGACAGGCACTGATATGATTTCAAACAATAGCTGTTTTGCATTTCTCTTAATGTGCGCCATTACTAATTCTGACGGAAATAGATCATTTTAAATGAACAACAACAATTAGGCAGATGGCCACTGACGATTTGCCAAAATGGAATTAGTTATGTTTAACAGAATCTCTTTACATCTTAAATTCTAATTGCTATTCACAAGCTTCTTCGTGTCCCTTAGAATTGTTGAAAATTAATATATTGCCAGTTACACAATAGAATAGTGATAATTGCTCATCATAGTTGACACTTTGTAAGAAATGTATTCATTCAAAATCAGGCTACTATGTAGTTATGAGAAAATCTTGCACTTTGTTCCAAATGCAGAATTGGATACAATCGAAACTTTTCAATTAATATTCTACTACTAATACTTTAATTAAAGGGCCAATGAACCTGAAATGGCTCGATTTAAAATAGTTTGGTAGAAATGTGAGATTGTTTCAGCTTGCTCAATAGCTAAGCTGTAGTCTGTGTACACCCAGGGTGGTTGTGGTGCAATTCAGGACTGGATTATTGGTACGGCAATTGCCCAGGGGCCTCCCCAACCGCAACAAGACAAGAGTTAAAAAAGATTTAAAGCGTACCTCCAAAAATATAAAAGTTTAAATATGTGTTAGAAGGACTTATTTTTCAGCATTTGTTACTAAATGTCAGAGATCCATTGGAGATTCAATGTCCTAGCTGCCTGAACTGCTAATTAGAACAAATTTGGTAGTCAAGCATGAATTTGTATTGCCATAGGGAGAGGATGATAAGTTGTGAGATAACTCCTACTCGGCTTATTTATTGCCTAAAGAATGGATTGGACAATTTAAAATACAACATGCCAAACTATGTTTTTCCAAACAGCCTCCACCAACCTAGATCCAACCCTGGCGTAGATACTACATTCATTTTAGTCTCTTTACGAACCATTTGTAGGTTTTGCTTAATAAAAAATAAAGAAAGAAAAACATTCCACAACTGCATTGTATGAAATATGTATTACTGCAAAAGGGATTATGAGAATATACAGTATACATAGAGAGAGAGAGTGAGAGATCTTAAACGTGACTCTGTGTAATACACAAGACCCTCAGTGTCAGGCCTTGAGGCCAGCATTGGAAATAATTGTGAAGAACTACCCTTCAGTTATACAGGAAATAATCCAGAATAGTAATAATAACATTTACGACGTTTTCTGCTTCACTTTTCATCTTCAGAGAAGTTTTTTAACATTGTGGTTTAAACACATTAGCAGGGGAAAAATCATTCCAAGTTTGTTGATTCCTTGGTTCCTACAAATGAAAAGGCAAAACTCCTATCCTTTACCCCCCCCCCCATTCCTGATTATACTCACTTAAGCAACTTTCTACATCAGAATTTTTTCCAATGGATGGTTTAGGGTTAGTGATAGTAATCCTGTAATATTCCAGTGGGGTCTGGAGTGACCCAGCAGTTAATACCTACTATCTCTGGTGGTCTAGCGTGATATAGAGGTTAATATTCATATCCATTATCCACAGTTGTCTAGGATACTTTTTAGTTTAATATCTAAGAGGATTTAGTGGCTAACACTAAATATGATAAAATAATTACAATATCTGGTTGTTATTATATTTTTAAAGGTGTTGTCTTATAAAGACAACCTCTGTCTATAAGCTCTATTGGGGCATATGGACATCATAGAGGGGGTCCTTATGAACCAGGAGAGAGAGCTGCTCTTTCGGACCCGGTTTATCAATACATTGCATGGTCGATCATTCATTTGAATGGCCAGCATGTATTGCTACGTTTTGGCCACTGCAGGCAAAATGTATAGCCAGAATCAGCTTCCCCAGTGGTTAACAGCTGATTTGTGGGGCTTAGAGAAGCCCTACTCGCAACCCTGAATAATTTTTTAAAAGGAGCTGTCTAAGGCCAACGCACATGACCGTGCCCGTAATCACGGCCCGCAAATTATAAAGTATGGGAGCATGTTCCATAAAAGCAAAAAATAGGACATGTCCTATCTTTTACGGAGCCTTTCTATGGCTTGAACACCTTCCCGTAAATATACAGGAAGGTTTCCGTGGGCAATAGAAATTAATGGATTCGTAATTACGGACCGCAATTACGGACGAATTCTACAGTTGTGTGCATAGGGCCTAAGTGAGACAACACATCTAAGATGGTGAAAGGATTAATGGAGGGAGTCTCAATAAGTCCAGAATTCTTGAAGTGGTCGTAGCTTAGTTTTTCTAGTAGAGAGATCCAAATCCCTTGCTTACCTTCACACCACCATCCAGTTAAAAGATGAAAATCTGTCTGCTTGCAGCTATTACTATGGAGAGCTCAGGGATTTATATAGCACCCTTTGAACTCAATAAGAAATCAGTATACAATGGGACACTCTGTGTTTTAGACAGTGTAAGCTTAGATCAGGCATTCAGAAAATGCACCAAATTTATCACAGTGGTAAATGCTGTATGATAAATTTAGCGCAACTTACTTGACCTGCTAGACACTTTTTGCCTTCTTATACCATCTTTGATTTGGCTTAGTTTGCAACGGAATTTTGTGCTAGTTTTTTAACTGCACAATGGAGCATATTAAACCACGCCCCCTTTTAAAGCTAAGCCACACCCTTTTCTGAACACTATTAAAATATGTCTAGTGAGGCACAAACAAGCACAAGGTCCATTTTACGACACATTCAAGCTGCTGACACATTAGTACATTTGCCCCATGTGTTTTCTGTAGTGTGAACAGAAAGATTTTTTTCACTTATCTCAATGGGGGGAATTTTGGCCAAACATGCACCACGCGGCCGTGTGCCATCCATTCCTTGTTCCCATTGGACATAAAATACAAAATAAGTATACTTAAATCACCGCTCCTCTACTCTCCCCTGAGGCCGAGCAGCGTTAGGGCCCTATATGCAACGCAACACTCAACCCCTTCAGTGCTGCGTCACATACAGCGTCCTGATGTTGCCCGGTGTCAGTTTCTTGTATGAACCACAGCATGCTGAGGGAGCCTAAGGGGACCCAGAGGGGAGGAGAGAAGCAGTGGAGTGAGCATACGTTTTTTACTATTATTTAATTGTCTGATGGGGGGTAGTCTGATAGTGGGGTAGTCCGATCTGGTGGGGCAAGGTACGGGTTCTGGCACAGGCCTCTAACTTGCTATGCCCCACAGAGTGAAATCTATTCCGTAATTTGTGCCAGTTTTCTGACGTAAATTATAATAATTTGTAGGTCACACCCACTTTTCAAATGCCACGCCCGCTCTTTACAAAATTGCCAAGGGTGGGGTAAAAAGGCTAAAACGTGTTTTTTTTTAACCATTTTGCAACATTTGTATGTCAGAAAATTGGTGTTGAAAGGTTGATAAATTCTCCCCAATGTTTTCACCTGTACTTTTTGATCACCTCTCCAAATGTAAACTTATTTGAATTAGTAATTCTCTCCCTTTTTTGAGTCTCAATGATTTTTGGGCGCATAATAATCTTTGACAGTCATTTTGGGGAAAAATTTAAAAATTCTTGGAAAAAAAAACCTCAATTTGAATGTAAAACAAAGCAACCAAAAAGCTAAAATAAAAACAATTGTAGAGACATTCCAAGTCCTATACACACAATACAAACATCAGAAATAGCTTAATATATATTTATGAATGTTACAAAATGATCTTTCATATCAGAGCGCTGTATATCTCAGCTGTCATTTCCCGATAATAGCTGGGAAATGGAATTGTTGCTCCACTCTTATCACATGAAAAGAAACAAGAGCTTATACAGACGTGTAAATGAAGGTAAATTATAATAGTTGAATAAAGAGCCATAAGCAATTCGCATCATTGTTTTTTTTTTCTCCCGATCTGTTGTATTATGTGGCTGCACGGAAGGAAAGATGATGGAATTTTATTACTTGCTTAACAATATAAATGTAAACAGGCATTTATAATGGTGCGGCTTAGCAGATGTACTTCCTACTTATAACTATAATGGCCCACTCAGCTCCTTTCAAATAAAAGGCTATTTCCAAAATGAAAACCCATTATATTTGTGGAGCATTATTTATTTTTATTTTTTATTACATCTTCAGAACAGCAAAGTGAGTAATAAGGTACAAAGCGCTGCCTGGCTGCTTTATGCTCTATGAGAGAATCCTCTATGCATGCTCTTCTCTATTCGGTTTTACTAAAAATCAATCCAAAATCTTGTTGAGCCTAGTCAAATTAGATCAAAGACGACTTAATTTAGTTTGCACAATATTCTCTACTCCACACTCAGCCCTCAGACAAGTTAAAATACAATACTTTGACTTATTAAGGGTTTATATGAACCTTTTCTAAGAGTAACGGTATGAAATGAATTTTCCAAGTCATCTGTTTCTATTCTGTGTTGAAAACACCCATTACAAAGAATTTAATTTTATGAGTCTCCTCTGTTTTCCAGCTCATAAGGATGAGTGCTGTATAATCCCATCAAATACAAAAAAAATTGTGTCTGCCTTTTTCAACCAATATGTCTATGAGTAGTCATAATACAATTCACTATTCCCTCCTGTTGCTGTTGAAATGATATTTATTGTACATTTATTGTTTGGCAATCTCATCAGCGGGCTTATATATTGTCTGACTTGGCAAAAATTGCTTGCATGCTGCTTTTTGTAAGGGAGAAATTTCAGCTTGGTGGGCAGACGTGTTTGGGCATTTAGGTATTTTTCTTCTGAAAAGTAGATACGCAGAGTAAATACATCTGTATGGACATTAATGTACAAATAAACTATGAAGAAGCTGGGTTTAGTAAGATTCATCATGATATTCAGGTTTTACAAAAATTTATACTATGTATGTTGTTTATTTAAAAAACAAATATTTGTATTTTTTTTAAAAAGTTCTCGCACTCTATCAGATTCATATTTTTTATTGTCAATTACAGCATTACAGTAATATCTGCAGCAGTAGTCAACATAGCACAGGGGCTCGGTGGTTAGCACTGTTGTCTTGCAGCATTTGGGTCCTAGGCTCGAATCCGACCATGGACAACACCTGCATGGAGTTTGTATGTTCTCCCCTGTAGTATCTGGGGCATTAATGTGTTAAATTGCTGCTGGGCCTGATAACCTGTGTCATACACTACATCCCCGTATTTGTGTGGGTTTCCTCCAGGAACTACGGTTTCCTCACCCACTTAAAAAAACATACTAATACGTTCATTGGTTTGCTATGAAATTGGCCCTATGGTGTGTATCTGTGATAGGGAAATTATATTGTGAGCCCCATTGGGGACATGGACAGATGTGAATGTTGACAATCTCTATAGTGGAATATGTTGGTGCTATGTAAACTACAGAAATAAATATACAGGGTGGGCCATTTATATGGATACACCTAAATAAAATGGGAATGGTTGGTGATATTAACTTCCTGTTTGTGGCACATTAGTATATGGGAGGGGGGAAACTTTTCAAGCTGGGTGTGGACCATGGTGGCCATTTTGAAGTCGGCCATTTTGTATCCAACTTTAGTTTTTTCAATGGGAAGAGGGTCATGTGACACATCAAACTTATCGAGAATTTCACAAGAAAAACAATGGGGTGCTTGGTTTTAACGTTACTTTATTCTTTCATGAGTTATTTACACGTTTCTGACCACTTATAAATGTGTTCAAAGTGCTGCCCATTGTGTTGAATTGTCAATGCAACCCTCTTCTCCCACTCTTCACACACTGATAGCAACACAGCAGAAGAAATGTCTCCCGATCTGATCCCCTTAGACTTTTATCTTTGGGGCAATTGTCTATGCTATGAAGATACGAGATGTGCAGCAACTGAAACTACGGATACAGGAAGCCTGTGCTAGCATTTCTTCTTGTAAATAGCTCATGAAAGAATAAAGTAACGTTAAAACCAAGAACACCATTGTTTTTCTTGTGAAATTCTCGATAAGTTTGATGTGTCACATGACCCTCTTCCCATTGAAAAAACTAAAGTTGGATACAAAATGGCCGACTTCAAAATGGCCGCCATGGTCAACACCCAGCTTGAAAAGTTTCCCCCCTCCCATATACTAATGTGCCACAAACAGGAAGTTAATATCACCAACCATTCCCATTTTATTTAGGTGTATCCCTATAAATGGCCCACCCTGTATATTATGGGCAGTATAATGGTTAAAGATTTAAAAATATTGCCTTGCAGCGCTGGGGTCTTGGGTTTGATCTTCATGCAGTTTGTATGTTCTATCCATGTGTGTGTCAGTTTCCTTTTGGTTCTCCGGTTTCCTTTGATACTCCAAAAACATATTGATAGGTTAATTATCTTCCTATGAAATTTGCCCCATCGTGTAGGTCTGTGAGGAAAATTAGATTGTGAGCACTATTGGGGACATGGATATGGATGATGAGCATCTCTGTGCAGCGCTGCAAAATATGTTGGCGCTATATATATTAGTAACAGGAAATATTACACAACTGTACATTGTCAAAAAAAGAATGGTCACATAGTGACAACTCTCCGATCACTCCTTCTTCCTAACAGGTCATAAAATGACCAATATTCAGAAGGGGGTGACATTGAGCACAGAAGATAAGACTTGACAGGGTAAAGATCATTTAAAATATGTGAACCAGTATGAGTCATAATAGTACAATTTAGGCTAAAAAAAAAAATATACATTTACCATAATATAATTATTAACAAATATTCACCATTCATTCTAGGAACATTTACTCTACAATGGATAATATCAAGGACGTTTAAAAAGGTTTGTCTGAGAGTTAAAACAATTAAACTAGCAGCAGTAAATGTTATAAAACGGAAAAAAAACAAAACCCCACAGTACTCACCCGTAAAATCCCACGCTGTTCTGGCACCGATGCTCCGGTGGTCCTACGCTGTTTCTCGTTTATTGTCCAAGATCACTGGCTTGCCATATGGGCATGTGACAGCGGCAGTCAATCGAAGGCCTCAGTGGTGATGCCAATAAGTACGGCATCCGACTGGTGCGGCGGGGATTTAACAGATGAGTTCTTATTTTTTCATCTTTGAACATTTGCTTCTGCTAGTTACATTTTTTTTAAACTCTCGGACACCCTTTTAAATATAGGACATCTTCTGTGCAGTAAAAAGGAGCTCGTGTTTTCCATTATATCACCAATTGCACCAATGTAACTACAAATCTAAATTCTATTTCTCTTTTTTCTGTTGCTTTGCAAATTGTATCTGGTGTAAAATCCGTTTTCATGTAAATGACGGTATTAAGATATTCTCAAGTAATCGTCTGTGCAGTCAGATACCATATAATCACCATTAGTGTCATGTTATGACATCTAGAATAGCTTCCTGTTGACAAGGGTAAACATATACTTCTATCCTGATTATAGACATTTGTTTTATGTCACTCTATATTTCAAGATAAAATTTCAGTCTTTTAATGTACTTATTATACAGTAGGACTAGAGGAGATTCACATATTTTTCTCTCCCGTAAACCCTAATCTAGAATCTGTGAGGAAAGGTAAGTGCTGGTTACTTTTCAACTCATCCACTGTTAAGTGTGAAGATGTATAATGGCACATAATTGTTCTCTTGTACGCTAATCTTCAGGATCCTTAGGCTTTATTAAGACGAACGGGAAATACGTGCGTGCAACGCGCGTGATTTGCACGCGCGTTGCACGGACCTATATGTGTCTATGGGGCCGTGCAGACATGTCCGTGATTTTTGCTCAGCGTGAGTCCGCTGAAAAAAAGTCACGACATGTCCGTTCTTTGGGCGTTTTGCACGCATCACACACCCATTGAAGTCAATGGGTGCGTGAAAACCACGCATGCCGCACGGAAGAGCTGTCAAAAGGATGAATGTAAACAGAAAAGCACCACGTGCTTTTCTGTTTCCAAACATCCAAACGGAGTGTCTTTGAGATGAGCGAACCCGGACAACCGAACCGAACTTCACCGGGTTCGACCGAACTCGTTTTGGCCGAACCCGGCAAAAAAATTTCCGGTACGCGACGTCAGGAGATAGTCACTGTCCAGGGTGCTGAAAGAGTTAAACTGTTTCAGCACCCTGGACAGTGACTTCCGATCCCAATATACATGAACGTGTTAAAAAAAAAAAAGTTCTGACTTACCGATAACTCCCGGCTTCTTCCTCCAGTCTGACCTCCCGGGATGACAATTCAGTCCAAGTGACAGCTGCAGCCAATCACAGGCCAAGCACAGGCTGCAGCGGTCACATGGACTGCGGCGTCATCCAGGGAAGTGGGGCCAGATGTCAAGAGAGGCGCGTCACCAAGGGCGCGTCACCAAGGACGCGTCACCAAGGCAACGGCCGGGAAGTTCTCGGTAAGTATGAACCTCTTTTTTTTTTTAACAGGTTGCTAGATATGGTGATCGGAATTCACTGTCGAGGGTGCTGAAAGAGTTACTGCCGATCAGTTAACTCTTTCAGCACCCTGGACAGTGACTGACGTCGGCTAGAATCATCTCTATGATGGCGGCTGCGCGAAAACCACGCAGCCGCGCATCATACACGGATGACACACGGAGCTGGCAAGTGATTTTTGCGCGCGCAAAACGCTGCGTTTTTGCGTCCGCAAAAACTCCACGTTCGTGTGAATCCAGCCTTATAGTGCGGCACAATCTGGACAAGCCTTCATTATATTTAGAAATTGTGGCAAAAAAAACCCACAAAAAAATTGCATACCCTGTCTGAAAAAGTTAATATAAGCCCCAAAATGTGTTATATGTATGGAGATTTTACAACAAATACATCAAGAGGAGCCTAACTGCTACTCTAATTTATTGAAAGGTCGGTTCGAAAAAAAGTCAATTTTTTTTGCTGGCAAAACTGATTGTAGACTGGAATCCTGACCTACATTGTGAAGATTACAGTGACTAGCGGACTTTAAAACACCAGCCTGCATAAGAGTTGTGACTTCACACAACAGAAAAAGAGGAGCTCATTAGAAATTGCTCCGGTGTCGCTCTTTCCATTGTATAGATATACTGCCCCATAAAGCGCTGTTGCTTGTATTTTTTCCGCTAGAACTCCACACTCATAATTGTCTCTTTGCCTCTTTTGCAGAATGGGTCGGGCCCCCGCTAATCAAAAATTGATGGCATATCCAAAGATAGACCAGCAATTGAAAATCTCATAAAACCCTTTTAATAAATCCCTCCAGTGTTTGTGTATAAAGTAATAAAATACACATTTATATATAAGTGATGTGTGTAGCTGGAAAGAGGTTGTGTAGTTTCTGAAAAAGACCATTTTATTTCTAATTAAAGTTCTTAAAGAATTTCCATTTTCTAATACCTGATGAAGAATGGAGTTACTAGCTATTAGTACTGCAGTAAGGCCTTATTAACATGATGGATTCCGATGTGGGTTCTGCATGGAGACCATGTCTGGTAGCCAAACGCAGATTAGACCCATTGAAAGGTGCTAATCCACGTGCGTATCCATGGCAAAGGAAACTGCAAAGGAGCGGCAGAAATCCAAGGGTCAGCCATGGATTCTGAGACAAATCCACAACAGTTTTTCCAACAGAAATATCTGTGCACACAACCTTTGTTTTCGTCAGTGTGCTGTCTGTTTTTTTAACGGATAGCACGCTGACCCATTAATTTCTATAACCACATGCACACGACCGCCTGAAAACTCACAGCAGGTCCTGTTCCTGTCCGTGTTTGCGGCTCAGTCTCACCCATTCAAATGCATGGTGACATAAAAACCACGGACAGCACATGTATGCCCTCCGTGTGCTGACCGTGTTTTGTGGATCCGCTGTTTACAGACTACAAAATACAGATGGTCATGTGCATGTAGGATAAGGCTCAGTTCACACTTGCGTAAATACTGTGGATTTTGTTGCGGAAAATTCACAGCAAATACAGTAGCAGCAAAGTGGATGAGATAAAACAGATCTCATCCACGCGCTGCTTAAACACTGAGCAAAAAAACGCTCATAAATTGACATGCGGTGGGTTCGCAGGGATTCCGCAATTCAGAAAAAAAAAATATTACACTTACCCAGGAGTCTGTGTTTCTTCCTCCAGGCCGGCCTCCTGGGATGACATTTCATACCATGTGACCGCCGCTGCTGCCAATCGCAGGCTGCAGCGGTCCCCTGGGATGAAACGTCTGTACGTGCTGAAGTTTTCTGCAGCCGACATTCCGGGTCGAAAAACTGCACCAAAGTTCCCTGCGGCGCACAGGGTGGATACGCTGCGTGCTTTTCCACAGTGTATCCACCCCGTGTGAACTCAGCCTAAGACTGAAAACAAGAAGGCCAAAACCCCAGAACAAATATGAGGACCAACTAGCTAACAATAGTGTTCAGTTTAGTTAAATACGCTGTTCTACATTGAACACAGACAAAGAGAAATGTAAAATCCATATTATTTAATTTTTACATAAGTTGAAGAAGTATAGATCTTTAATTAAGAGACGTGATGATAGGTGAGGATCGCACAGAGGGGATCATTTACCATTCAAATTATGAATATAAAACATTACAGTAAAAGATAATTGCCAGGGTATCATAATACCTAATAAAGATTATTGTTACTGTACATTGGAGAGCTGCCAGATCTGAGAGAACAATTGGTCACAGGGGCATAGTTAAATATCTCCTGCCTTAACATAGACACCACCTTGAATATTTGTGAAAAATAAGATAATATATTTTAAATGCTAAAGACTATAGCAAAGTAAGTATATTGGGTAACAAGAGCAAATCCAAAATTCTACAAATCTTGTAGTGTAGCAAAAATGTAGCTAGAGTATATACATCTAGAGTATAAATGTGGGTCTCATTTATGTATACTGGTGGCCTTTCAAGAAAATCCACAAATAGGCTCCCAATCTGCACAGCAGTATACAATCATGTCATTTGGTTGTCCTTACACCATAGACCAAAGTCTTTATGGAAAAAATCAACATGGGGTCTGGGTCCCCATCTGTGCTGGTTCAGGCTACGGCACCTTCGTAAGAAAAGTGGGAGCGACCATTGGTCTGGTTTCATATTTGCCTTGCATTTCCTATGGAATGGGGTTCCCTGTGCAATCTGCAGGAGATTGCAAGAACCATTGACCTGTCTGAGCTTCAGGCTTTGCATCAAAACAGAGAGTCTGCATCAGTTAATGCAATCTCAAAACCTACCTAATATAGGGCAGGATTCAGGGCTGGCTCCAGGTTTATGTGGGCCCTTGGGCAACACAGACTTTGTGGGCCCCTTTGCGGGGGAACCCATGGCGGCAGACAACGGCAGTTTGTGCCCCCATATAGAAGTTTAGCCCTGTCTATGCACCCATATAGAAGTTAGGCCCCCAGTTTGCGCCTCCCTTAGGCCATGTTTATGCCCCTATATAGAAGTTAGACCCCCAGTTTGTGCCCCCATATATACAGTTCCCTCTGTAGATAGTGCCACAATGCCCCCTGTAGATAGTGCCACAGTGCCCTTTGTAGATAGTACCAGACATCCCCCTGTAGATAGTGCCACAAAGCCCCCTGTAGACCGTGCCACCCACACCCCCTTGTAGATAGTGCCACACACAACCCCTTGTAGATAATGCCGCACATACCCCCTTGTACGAAGTGCCACACAAACCCCCTGTAGATAGTGCCACAAAGCCCCCTGTAGGTAGTACCACACATACACACCCTTGTCGATAGTGCCACACACACCCGCTTGTAGATAGTGCCACACATACCCCCTTGCAGGTAGTGCCACACAAACCCCCTGTAGATAGCGCCACAAAGCCCCCTGTAGATAGTGCCACACACACACACACCCTTGTCGATTGTGCCACACACACACCCTTGTAGATAGTGCCACACACACCCCATATAGCTAGCGCCACACCCCTCTCCCTGTAGATAGCGCCATTGGGACACCCTCCAGGAGCTGAATCCGCTGACAGAGCGTCGTCAAAGCTCTGGCTGGGAATTCCTCTCCAGGAGGAGCCCCTGACTTCACTGTCCATAAATGGACAGTGACATAAGGGGCTCCCTCATAAGAGCGGACTCCCTGGTCAGAGCGTCGGCAATGCTCTAGCCAGGGATTCCGCTCCAGGAGGAGCCCCTGAGGTCAATGTCCATATATAGATAGAGATGCCAGGGGCACCTCCATGAGTGGAATTATGGACCAGAACATCGGCAACGCTTTGGCCGGGGATTTTGCTTCAGGAGGAGCCCCTGACGTCACTGTCCATATATGGATAGTGACGTCAGGGGCTTCTCCAGGAGCGGAATCCCCAGCCAAAGCATCGGCAACACTCTGGCTGGGGATTCTGGCCCTGGAGGAGCCCATGACATCACTGTCCATATATGGACAGGGACGTCAGGGGCTCCCTCTAGGAGCGGAATCTTCGGCCAGAGATTGCTCAAAACTCTGGGGGAATTCCACTCCTAGACATTGGCTCCCTCTAGGAATGAATGCCTGGCAAGAGCGTCAACAACGCTCTAACCGGGGATTCCGCTACTAGAGTAGCCATGACGGCAGTGCAAAGCACCCGGCGGAGAAGGCTCCCCTGGGTTCGCTGGGTGCTGATGCCAGCCTTGGCTGGATTCACACATCGCGTATTTGTTGCAGAGTATGATGCAGATTTTTGAGCCAAAGCCAGAAATGGATCCAGGAGTATAAGTTCTTGCCTTATATTTCCCACTCCTTTTGAAACAACTTCTGGCTTTGTCTAAAAATCTGCACAAAAACCTTGAACAAATACGCGACGTGTGAATTCATCCTAATAAGAAAACCAGGAGCAGAAAAGATAATTTTCCAAAGAGATCTAACTCTACAATTTACAATACATGTGGTAGAGAGGGTCACGAGTCAGGATTGCACTAAGGTACAGAATAAAATGTGCTATACTTGTGGAAAGATGCATTTTGCAGCTGTAAGTGAAGTCCTTAGAAATTCAAATTAAAAACAGGGTAGCACAAGAGGAGAATGCATAAGTAAATATTATGGCTAAAGATACTAGTTCAGATTGTGAATTTATTTTTTACCTGTGTTCACTGGAGACTGGGACAATACCCACTAAGATTAGTGACCCAGACTAGTACTAATTGATTGTGGAGCTACTGCCAATGTCATGGACAGCTTCCTGGGACATTCTGAAAAGCAGCAAAAAACACCTTAAAGAGGTTGTCCGGTTTAATAAACCCATTTTCAACTATACTATTAGGGAATTCAGAACAAATAGTTTGGGGTTTCCCATTCAGGATCCTCAACTATTAGCAAAAGCAGAGAGTGGCTACAAAGAGTGTCTCTCGCTTTGGAGGACCCAGCATGTCCATACATCGCATGGGCAGCCCATTGATTTAAACTGGAACTGTGTAATGCTCAATTTTTTATGTGGTGGCGCTACAGGGAAAATGAACACTTGCTTCCGGGTTCCCCCACAGACTACAGGTCATTGGTGGGGGCCCCAGCAGCGGAAGAACCTATAATCTACTTTTCTACTGGGGACCATTTTTACACAAAAGGAATTGTCCAAAGTGGACAATCCCTTTAAGTTGTATAGCAGCAACAAGCAGATTAACACATATGTCTCCAGTAATCAACTGCTGTTTAAAGGAAAATCATACACCTTTAGCCACACACATGGGATTGGATCTCCCTTGTAGACTGAATTCTTTGTTGTTAATGGAAAAGGATCCCCTCTACTTGGCCACAAAACATCTATGGAACTAGGTGTACTATGGATTGGCCCTGATGCCAGCAATGCAGAGATGAATATGCTATATGATTCTAGTCATAAACTGAAAGAGAAATCTAATCCTGTTTTTCTGGGTTTGGAAAGTTGAAGGCTTTGGATGGAGATATTCTCAACTGGAGTCTTCTTTCCTCTTAGGGCTTCAAAAAAACCATAGGGGCAGTCGCTATGGTAAGTACATTATTGTACGTCAAGACTATAATAAGAAAGACCTTTCCTTCTTTCCTAATAATGGTGATAGATTTACACCATTAGACATTATCAACTCCTTTAAAGAGTAGCTGTAACCTCTCCTGACATGTCTATTTTTAGTAAATCCTTGTATTCCCCATGAAATAATTCTGGGCCAAATTTTTTTAGTACTCTATGTTGTGCCACTCCTCTGTTATTCCTTCTAGAAATGTATGAATAAGTTGACAACTGGGTGTTCCCATTCCTCTTGTAAAAAAGGGTGTGTCCCTACAGTCTCACTCTGTCAGCATTGATTGGACACTGTCAGAGTGTGTAGGGACACACCCCCAACTGGTCACACCCAGTTGTCAATATATTCATAAATTTCTAGATGGGATAACAGAGAAACGGCACAACGCGGAGCTCTAAAAAAAGATTCTCCAGAATTGTTATTTCATGGAGTGTACAATTATTTACTAAACATACATGTCAGGAGAGGTGATATGTCCACTTTAAGTATAACAAATAAAACATTAAAATAGTAATAAATAAGTCAACAAGCAAGGAAACAAAATATAGTCAAGCCATTTACACTTAGCTCAGAATACAATCTATTGCATACAACTGCATATAGTCTGCCATGTTGTAATGTCAGGAATCAAACCCTGTCTATATTTTTTATTCTACCCCCCGAAGACTGGATCACTTAGAGAGTTGACTTTGATTATGCATGCTAATTTAAACAAAGCCACTAAATATTGCATACCAGTGTCTTTCCTTATTAGCAGCTGCCACGTTGGTAAGCTCACGGACAAGCTCCTGGGTGAATTAGCAAACTGATTTGCAGCTGGCACTGTCATTGTTCTTATCACAGCCCTCATTACTGTGGCAGGAACATTTTGTCTACTAGTTTATTCATATTACTTCTCAAACTCCTCATGTCCCCTCCTTTAATCTTGAGAAGACGTCTTCAGTCAGCACGGTATAAACATCCTGCTCAACACATGCATCCAATGTGTTCTTTTCAAGTTCAAGATGTAATTGATTTAAAATGTTGTGAAAAGAACACCTTTTAAGTAACAATGTTTACTGAGAAAAAGAAGTGCGTTCTTAAGAAAGGTGAAATCACAATTCTCTCTCTTCTTTTCTTAACTTGATGTGTGGCAATGAGTACCAGCAACCCATAATTCAACAAGAAGAGTCTTCAGGCAAATCCTAACTACTGCTCGGTCTGACACAGCCTTCTAGCAAATCATTACCACATCACATTTGTTGATATCACAATACTTAATAACACAAGTAAACTAAGCACATTATAATGGGGCCTAAAAATATACAACTTAACCCTTTCCCATCACGTAAATACACGACACCTAGCAGTGTGCCAAGCTGCAGAGCTGCCTTATATTTACAGACCCCCTGTTAACAGTGATCACTAGTCCAGGGTTGGCAACCGTTCATAGACTTTGTGACAGTCCGTAAAAAAAGGGGACTTTTTTCCAGCGTCATTAAAAAAAATGTACGCATCCGTGATTTTTTTATAGTTGACAGAGCTTGAACATTGGGATTGCAGTCATCATCCTTTTGGAGTTTCGTATCAGGTATAGACATATAGTACTTATATTTAGTATCTTTATTATTCCTTTTTTGTTTTACAATTTGTCCATTAAAAAGGATTGCAGCCTTGCTCTGGCACAGGCGCCGTCAGCATGACCTGATTGGTTTGGCTCCCAACGACGGGATCACCATGATGGAGCCAATCATGGTTATCAAGTTTGTTGCAGTAACAAATTTCCTGCAACTACATTGTAAATATAGTATAGTGTAATATATATATATATATATATATATATATATATATATATATATATATATATATATATATATATACATATACATATATATACATATATATATATATACATACATATATATATATATATATATACATACATACATATACATATATATACATATATATATATATATATATACATATATATATATATATATATATACATACATATATCTCACCTCTGATTGTTCTGTCAGATCATGAGGCGGGAGAGGGAAGATACAACTTTTTGTTGCATTTTGTACTGCTTCAATTTACAATTGCTCCAAAAATACTGAATCATCGTAAAAATTACATATTAGTATATCATGCTTACTACTTACAGTTAACTGCTTACATACATGATTTGAAGTTTATACTTATGTATGTAACAAATAATTGTATTTGACTTCAATTTACAGTTTTTTTTAAAATACCCTTTTGTTATAGTACAAGGGCTTATTCACATGACCATATTACAGCTCTGTAGAACTTCCAAGTTGTTGGAGATGTAATACGGCACATAGTTGTGTCTGAGGCCCTGCTGTACAGGTTTTTCTGTCAAATTCCGTATTATGAATCCAACATGAACATAAATCATGTCTATTGGATGCCTTATTATGTAGGTATTCCCCACTAGAAGCATTACATATGGTGGAAAATACCTAACATAGTGCCATATACACAGAGGCACCATACGATGCCATACAGAGTGCCCGCGTCTCTATAGTACGGAGCCACAGGGGCCTTAATGTGCCTCTGTACAGGTTCCGAACACACATGAAACATCCTGAGAAAGTATTATTTGTGTCTTCTTTCATCCTTACAATGAGCAGCATACTGTACATCGTGCCATAGTGGGGAAGTTAAAAACTTATGCCATCCGATGCTTCCTTGATAGTTGTAGAACCATTGGTTATGTTTTATCATTCTACGCTGTCCATTACCAATGTTTATAGAGCTTACACAACTCTTTACGCAGTTGCCCCTTTTTAATTATGTGGGTGAACCCTCCCCATTTTCTCTCCGGACCACTGTCACTTATCTTTGATTTAACCGCTAAGCCTAGTTCTAAAAGCTGTGTCCTCACATTCTGCCACTTTTAATTCCAAATAAAGTCATATTTTGAGCTGGCTGTGTAATTTAATATTCTCTTAGAAGATAATTATCTGCTCCTTTATTCACACTGACCTTCACTAGTGTATGAAAGTACTGTGTGCACTGAATGTGTAAAAGTCATCAATAATCCCAGAACACTGAATTAAAAGGAATCTAGATAACGTTGTGTCTTTATCAGCAAGTACCATGAATTATTTAAAGTCACCTTTAGAATAGATCATTTTTTTCTCATATTTGACAACAGGTGGCCTAGGGGGCAAATACTAGCTAGTAGCCTAAATACACTTACTGGTGGAAATATGTGTTGGCCATACATTTAACCCTTTTTCTGCTGGTGGGTGATTGATAGCAGAAATGCAACCAAAATCTTCTTGTTATGTACATGATGCCATGGGATTTGTTAATATGCAGAGGTCATAAAGTCTCGAATAAACAGTCACGAGTAAACAACATATACATAGCAGAGTTCCGGCAATTACCAAGAGAAAGTCAACGTGGAAAACAGGTCAATTGCCTAATGTACACTCTGTATTCTAAGAATCGGACTTTCTCTGCATCTTTTCAGCTTTTGAACAATATTGTGTTTTACGTTGCCTGCTGGGTGAACACAAAGCAAGTAGAAGTAATCGAGGTTACCAAGATTATCAACATTTGGGGATTTATTTAACTATATTTTTTAAGAGATTATAACCTATAGTCCGGGGGCCTATTGCAATTGGAATTACCCAATCTGTCAGTCATTTTAAAACACTTGCTATTTACCTAAGGGATTACTTCCTTTACAAAGCTCCAAATACTAGAGCTTCTCAATGTTATGTCTTTATTTCGGTGTTGGTATCTGGCGGTCTTGTTTATCTTTCTCTTTTCTTTTCATCTCTTTTGCCAATGAAGTAATTGAAAAGTAGTAGATGTCCTGCAACTAAAGTTCAGAACGTTGACCACTTAATATTATTTACGGTGGCTTAAAAACCCCCATAAGTGTCTGAAATAATTGGGCACATGGGAACATATGTTGTGAGTGTGGCTATTATTATTATTAATATTATTATTATTATGATGTGTCATCAAGTTGATTTTGACACTTTAGAGACTATATGAACCGTGGTTTTCCAGAATCTTCTGCCTTCTGTTTGTGTTCTCAAGTACATCAATGGTGCATTTATGATGTCTACCATTCTATCTACAAATGGTAAAATCAGCTCAACAAGGTTGAGATTTACAGCTTGAAGGAAAAATATGAAAAGGTTTCTTTTTACTTTTAATATATTTTTATTTAACACTTTTTATTAGTCCCTTTAGGGGATTTGAACCAAAGATTTTCAGACTAATGTATCACAGTGTATTGTAATTTTTACTGGCTCGTGTTAAGCCCTGTCAGAGGCAGGGCTTAACAGGAGAAGAAAAATGGCAGACCTGGGGGCCTTCATTAGGCCTCGGGGCTTCCATAACAACCATCAGCACCACGCGATCGCGTTGAGGGGTCGAGGGACTGTCAGAGAGGGCCGCCCCCTCTTTATAGCGGCTAACGTGCTGTGGTCGCTATTGAACACGGCATCTAAGTTGTTAAACGGCTAGTTCTCTCTGATTAACTGTTAACTCTGATTAACTGTTATTGGCAGTTAGTGCGAGGTCTCAGCTGTAATACACAGCTGACACCCGCAGTGTATAGAGCCGGCTGAGCCCGCTTCATACTTCAACACCCGCACGAGGACGTATGAGCATAAGGGGTTAAAGTGAACTACATTGAAGAGAATCAATGGAGAATAGAGTTTTCAAAAAAATAGTTAATCTCCAATTGTTGTTTTTTTGTCTTATCGATGCTCATCTACTTACCCTTCAACTCATCCAAGTATTACCAACTAACTTTTAGACTTTGTTGTTATCATTGCACATGCAGGACATATCGTATATAAGGTCAAACAGGCTATTTGTGAATAAACTCATAATTATAGACCCCAGTGACAAGTGATTGATTCAAAAGTCAGTTCCAAATGAGGTTGTCTTCTGCTAGACATTTGGGTTTTATTATTGTGTCATTGCTCTCTTATTGTCTGGTTCTCCGATGGGCCAGTCTAACCCGTAACTGGATATTTTTATAGTATGTCCATGATAAAAAAATAAAAAGATAATCCCCTTTAAATCTGGTCATTTGTGCTTCAGGAAATAATTAAATTGGTCAAGTAACTTTTTTTTTTTCTTCATATGCGGTGACCCGGGTGTCAGGTGCAAGCTTTACATATTTGATAAGCAAATAAAATACTCTTAATATCTAAGCAGCATTTGTTTCTCCACAATAGAAAGCATTTACTTTTTCTGAACCAAGATTTATTAAGTGCCTTAAAGAGGCTCTGTCACCAGATTTTGCAACCCCTATCTGCTATTGCAGCAGATCGGCGCTGCAATGTAGATTACAGTAACGTTTTTATTTTTAAAAAACGAGCATTTTTGGCCAAGTTATGACCATTTTCGTATTTATGCAAATGAGGCTTGCAAAAGTACAACTGGGCGTGTTGAAAAGTAAAAGTCCAAGTGGGCGTGTATTATGTGCGTACATCGGGGCGTGTTTACTACTTTTACTAGCTGGGCGTTGTGTATAGAAGTGTCATCCACTTCTCTTCAGAACGCCCAGCTTCTGGCAGTGCAGATCTGTGACGTCACTCACAGGTCCTGCATCGTGTCGGCACCAGAGGCTACAGATGATTCTGCAGCAGCATCGGCGTTTGCAGGTAAGTCGATGTAGCTACTTACCTGCAAATGCTGATGCTGCTGCAGAATCAAGTGTAGCCTCTGGTGCCGACACGATGCAGGACCTGTGAGTGACGTCACAGTGCTGCACTGCCAGAAGCTGGGCGTTCTGAAGAGAAGTGGATGACACTTCTATACACAACGCCCAGCTAGTAATAGTAGTAAACACACCCCGATGTACACACATAATACACGCCCAGTTGTACTTTTACTTTTCAACACGCCCAGTTGTACTTTTGCAAGCCTCATTTGCATAAATACGAAAATGGTCATAACTTGGCCAAAAATGCTCGTTTTTTAAAAATAAAAACGTTACTGTAATCTACATTGCAGCGCCTATCTGCTGCAATAGCAGATAGGGGTTGCAAAATCTGGTGACAGAGCCTCTTTAAGATAGCTCTTGTGTCTTTGAACCATTATTTGGCATGCTGTGCATCATGTAGTATTGATCATGGTGTGTAAATGGTCCCATAATTAAAAAATACACATGACATGGTAACCCATAAAAGGAACATACTGTTAATTCGCATTGGTTTTGAATTAAATTGATATAAGTTCATGTAGTAACCTTTTCTTGTGGTCTCATTATGCTCCAAAACATTCCTTGTTATATGGCTTCAAAATGTCTCGAGTCTGGTGAAAGTGCATGTACTTTCTATTGAAGATGTAGGCTTCTTTTCATCATGTAAGTTAAAATGTTAAGCAAGTGCTTGTTAGTTTAAAGTATTACACTTGAGATAGTCATTAGGTTATGAATCTTAGAATACACAATGATTCACGTCTTCAGATCAGAGTTTATGAAAGCTCTGCTCTTTGGCCCAAAGGGAGGATTTTCTCAACACAACCTAACATCAAGGAAATGGTGTAAAAACGTGTTTGCGGACATAAAATTCCTTCAAGGCCAAATCATCTCCATGTCACAGAACAAAAACAGCAAGAACCGTTACTTTGTATATCTACCTTATAAGGACTTTTAATATCTTAGGGAAGAATCTAACATCTGAGATAAAAATACTTAAGTAGAAAAATTCAGTGTAGGCAAATCGTGTTTTTAAATATATTCTATGCACTGATCACTAAGAGAATGAACCTCTGTCGTGAAGAAATCACATTGAATATTCTGGATATAATAAAGGTTATATTGACATACTTGGTCCTCCTGGGAAGAACTTGCCGCCCCTATCACAATAGTCCATTCTCTACCATAGATCCTTTCATAGCTACTCTACATATAGGAAATAAGAACCGTACCCTACATTTTAGAAACCCCTTAACGACGAGCAACGGATATATCACTCTGATCTCGTGGGTACTCCCAATGTACCCACGCGATCAGCGGCAAGAGCAGGGCTGTTATACACAGCTCTGCTCCTGACACAACTGCCGGAATTGAAGCGCTTTCCGATTCCGGCAGTTTAACCTATTAGATGCCGCTGTCAATAGCGACAGCGGCATCTAATGTGTTTGACAGAAAGAGCGATCTCCCACTGTCACCTGATTGGCACCCTCGCAAAGAAATTGCGTGGCGCAGTTGGGTTTCCATGGCAGCCGGGGGCCTAGCAGAGGCCCCCAGGTCTGCCTTCAGCAACTACCTAATAGACTATGCCAGAACCATGGCCTAATAGATTGCCTGTCAGTTTTACACTGTCAGGCAATAATGCTTTGGAATACTAAGTGTACCACAGCATTATATCTGCGATCAGAAGATCAGAAAGTGAAGTCCCCTAGTGGCAGAAAAAAAAAAAAAAGTTAAATAAAGTTTATGAAAAAATAAACAAAAATATTACAGTAAAAATAAAACCACTTTTTTTCCTTAAAAGTGTAAAAAAAAACAAAAAAACACGCCATACACATACATGGTATCGCTGCAATCGTAAGGACTCAATCAATAAAGTTAACACATTAATTAAACTGCCGGGTGAATAGCGTCCAAAAAAAAACGCAAAACACAACGGCAAAATTCCTTTTTTTCTCCCAACCCCCCCATAAAAAATAAAATAAAAGTTAATCAATAAGTCCCATGTACCCCAAAATATGACCAATGAAAACTACACCTTGTCCTGCAATAAACAAACCCACATATGGCTACATAGACGGAATCAAAAAAAGTTACGGCTCGTGAAATGTGGCGATGCAAAAACAAGTAATTGTTGTTTTTTTTTTAAAAAAATAGGGTTATTATTTTGCAAACGTAGGAAAACTTATAAAACCTTTACATATTTGGTATCCCCGTAATCGTGCCGACCCATAGAATAAAGGTAACATGTTATTTTTGCCGCATAGTGAATGGCGTAAATTTATAATGCGAAAATCAATAGTTGAGGAATAGCTGTTTATTTTCAATTCTTTCCTAAAATAAGGTTAATAAAAGTTAGTCAATATATTATATGCACGCAAAAATGGTGCAATTGAAAAATATTACGTATCCAGCAAAAAACAAGCCCTTATACAGCTATGTCGACAAAATAAAAAAGAGGTTACGACAGTGAAAAAACAAAAAATAATCCTTGGTCATTAAGGGGTTAAAAGGGGTGTCATCGTTTTTGTTTAGATATGGTTCATCTTACTAACCTTGAGGGGAGCTCCTGAAATCATCTATATTCTGAGGAACCACAATATCAATGGAATGTAGTCATCAAAATAACATTGGTCCTCCAGTGTAGACAGATATTTCGGGTAAGCATATAACTAATTTAATATCTTCCTAGAAACTGCATTGTAAGTGCACACATCAAACTAAATTGTGTCCTCTAGGGCAAAGGAAATATGTTGGGCAGGCATATAACACGGGTATTGTTTTTTTTAAGCAGGCAACGCTAGAACTAGAAACACTAAAACTAGAAATGAATAAAAAAAAAATATAAGTTTACTACAGGGATATTTGTTTCAGAGTCTGCATGACTTACTGCAGATTCCTAGACAAACATTCCTGCATAAAACTTGCAGGGACCACCAGTGGTTTTGCATTCATGCTGATCTCCTCCCTTTGTTGAAAGGAATGTTGAAGAGATGAGGGTTATGTAATGGCTGGGCTTATGTTAGGGGTGGGACATAAGTAAAGGGTTGGGTTTACATCTTCCTGTCTCCTAGAGCAATCACAGTAGTGGGGGAGTGTTCCTGCTGCAGCCAGTTAGCTTACAGTCAATGACCAGTTTTGTTTGAGGTGTTTAAGAAGGCGAGGGGGTCAATAACTAATCTCCTGGGACAGATTTAGAAGAATTGTTTATATCTTTCTCACAGTTTTGATAGCAATATGAGACTGAGAGGCGTATTTTAAAAAGGGGAATGCTGGAAAAAAAATTCAATTTTATTTTTGTGTATTTTTTACATTTTGTATTTTTTTTAAACTAGCATAACATCTTTATAATATATCAGATATGCTCCCACTTAAATCCAGAATATACTTAAATAACATCAAGGTTACTTCAAGAATATACAAGTCGCACACAATATAACAGCAGACTTTCCCCACATTATTTCACATTCAGAGACAATGAGATACGATTGTGAGGACTCCTGTATGTTCATGTCTTCTAGACAGTCTTAATTCATTAAGAACTGTAAAAACGTACTGATAGGTAAATTGGCACCAGTGTGTGTGTGTGAGGGAAGATTATGGGGACAGGGACTGATGTGAGTAATGACAATAAATCTGAACAGCGCTTCGGAATATGTTGCCTTCTGTATTTAGAAAAGCATGACTAAAGAGAACATGCACACCATATTGTGGCTGTACTTCAGAGTAAAAAATATCTTGAAATAATATTGGAAGCACAGTCGTTTATAATGGGAGCACATGGCATACTGCCAACGGCAATCAATTGAGATTAGGATTTGGAATAGGCAAAAACATAGTGCAATGTATCTATTTATATATATACACATATGTTTGGATGACATGCAATAAATTACTCTTTATGATAAAACTAAATTTACAACATGGTAGAATCCATTGTTGATTAAATTTTTAAAGAAAATATATTAAATATTTAAAATAATTGAAATTACCGAAAAAACAAGAAAGTTTAGCATGTCGATACTCAGGAGTATATAAGGAAAATGTCATTAATAAAACAATGTAGATAACTGACTCAGGGATCTGTCCAATGGCTAGTAGAGGATCAAGATTCCCATTTGCTCCATACTATGGAGCCATAGGCACTCCATGTGTCTCCATATAGTTCAGATTATTGGGTTATTCTTCCCTAGAAGCGGAGAATTTATCTGTAGTACAGTATCTGACAGAGCATGAGGCCAAAATGATAGATGCCAAAATCTTCAAGCTTATGTGTCCTATTGCAAAAACTATACTACCTGCTTTTATATGCGATGAAAATATGAGTAAACATATATTGATTTGTTCTTTAATAGCTGTATCATTTTGCATATAGTCATCGTATGTCACTGCACTTCTAAATTTAAAACTGGCACGCTAGACATAAGGCATGAGGGAAAGGAGGGGAGCTGCTAGCCTATCAGATAGAACGAGCTCAGGAGTTATAAAGGTAAACGTTTTTGGCTTATGTATTATGGGGGCAAATAGCAGAGTAAGTCTGATGCCTAAATTTCCTAACATTCATACCATTTAATTTTTGGTCCTTGCACTGCTGATTTTTGGGGCAACTGTTGCAATAATGAAGACGTAAAGTGTACAATATGTGTGTTTGTATATACATGTTTCTCTGCGGATTGGATATGTCTACTGTTCTCCTTGGATATATACCTAGACTACCTATATAATTGATCAGCATATAACAAAACAGCAGCACAGACAGCACTAAGGTATAGAACTTTTAGAAGGATAGACTGTTATTCTTTTTATTTAGAAATAGTTTGAGCTCTTTAGTATTTTGCTTTCATGCATATACAATTTAGCATGACCACTCTCTTTGCTTTTTACATGAATGCTACATTGATGTATTGCTTGCCTTTGATGTATGTTATGTAACCAGGATGGCTATAATGGGTCTCAGGAAAGCCACAAACGGCTGGTGGGTCTCTGTTGTGCGGCTCCTAACTCCCTAGCCTCATGGCTAACAAGATTCCAGAATACAGTAATATAGTACCTGATACCCGGCACTGTCCATAATGCCACATCTCACAGTGTGAAATATAAGGAAGGTAGCACCACTGTGTAAGTATTAGGTGAGACCCTAGTGTGGAGACAGCCAGCTTTAGGCTACATGCACACGTTGCGTATTTTGCTGCAGAAAATACTCAGCAAAACCACAGGAAGTCGAAAGAAATTCACAGGGAAGAAACACACCTGAAGGTGCGTTTTTTGATGCATTTTTCGGTGCGGTTTTTACATTTTGCTTCGTAAATCACGGTCAGTTTTTATGCTGCAGGTTTTGAAACGTATTTCTCCAGAACTAGGAAGATAGAATCCACAAGCGGAATCGCGAGATAAATTGACATGCTGCAGTTCCGAAAATACGCACCGCGGGTCAATTTACGTTCAGGAAAATACTGCAGCGTGTACACTGTTCATTGCCTATGCTGGTACTGTATTACGCTGCGGTTTTGCCGGCAAAACCGCACGTAATACGCATCGTGTGCATTGACCCTCAAGCCCTACAAATTTGCATAATGGCCTAGGCACGTAAAGAACACAATATTGAGACTACAACCACGGTTTGTTTTTAAGGTGTGGCAAGGGATAATGGGTAGTGCATAAATTTACATTTTCTGTGGCATGTCCTCATAAGTGAGGCGACAGATACCCCTTACTGTTGCTCCCTACAGACATCAGGCTGGCAACTTCTGTTCTAAAATGTATAGTTTTTGAAAACATAAAAAACTAAATTTTCTTCTTCTTTGCCTTCCTTTTCCATTGTAGCACTGTATAAAGTCTAACCTTATCTGACTTGAAGAAGTTTAAAGCGTTAGTACAAGTTTAGCTAAACGCACAGACAGCATGTGGTAACTCTGGCAGTGGTGAATTATTGTTTCAGTATTTTCATACTGCAAAGTTTGATACTGGAGGCTAGTTTAGTTCTCTTGCTTGTGCATCACAAATACTAGGTAGGTAGTAAGTTACTGTAGCTGTTTCCATTCCAGCCTGAAGCCTTTCACATTTTTTGTGATAGCAGTCTTAAACTTTTATCCCCTCTTCACCCTCAAAAAAGTTCTAAAGTACAATAAACAGAAAGTTCATCTCACCCCAGATGTTCCAGTAGATTCAGACTACTAGTTTTTGAAAAGTATGAAAATAAAGTCCAGATTTCAAATATTTAGATTTTTATTGCTTTTCAAATTTTTTCTCAGTTTTGTACTTTGTTAATGTACACATTATACTCAATTTGTTTTAAAACAGAAATAAAATGTAAAATTGTATGTAATAGAGGATTTCCTGTTTGAAATCCCGAGTCTAGGCCAACATCTGCATGTAGTTTGTAGTTATATTGAAAATAATATTTATTTTTTAGGTATTAAAGGGTTTTGCCCATCAGGGCCATTTATGGCATATCCACAGGATATATCATATCCTCTGGATATGCCATAAATGGCCCTGATGGGCAAACCCCTTTAAGGCTCTCTCCCATACTCCATAGCTTATGCCTAGCATAAAAGGTGGTCTCTACCTTTATATGTTGAAGAGTTCTGACAAGTCTACTTACCCCTCCCCTGCTTTTACAGTAGTTCAGCGAAGATCTGAGTAATCTGTGGCAGACTGGTTGCTATGGAGGAGTTGCCTGACAATCTGATTGGGAAGACTGATGTTGTTAGATAATGTTTCCATATCAATCAGACTGTCTGGCATTACGTCTTGTCAACAGTCAAGCTATGCCGTTCCTCATCTCAGCATGAGATAATAATCATATTTTTCCAAAAATAATTTAAGGTGACGTTGACCATTACAAATGCAAGCTTGAGCAAGGTGATCAGAATGTGAGCCCCTTATTGAGCCCAAAGGGCAGAAGTGAGTGTGTACTCTGTACATCAATGAATAATACGTATGTTCAATAGGACAATATTTTTTTTTAAATGTAATAATAATTTCCCTTTAAATATGTTTTACATCAGTAAGGCCTCATGCACACGAACGTATTTTTTCCCTCCCGTAAATACTGGCATAAATACGGGTCCGGTGTCACACGTATTCGACCCGTTTTGCACCAGTATTTACGGACCCGTGCCCGTAAATACGGTTCCGGTGTCGCCCGTATTCCACCCGCATTTACGGGCAAAATTGCACTGCACTAATCGGCAGCCCCTTCTCTCTATCAGTGCAGGATAGAGAGAAGGGGCAGCCCTTTCCGAGGTAAAAGTAAAAGAAATTCATACTTACCCGGCCGTTGCCTTGGTGACGCATCCCTCTCTTGACATCCAGCCCGACATCCCTGGATGATGCGGCAGTCCATGTGACCGCTGCAGCCTTGGCTGCAGCGGTCACATGGCCTGAAACATCATCCAGGGATGTCGGGCCGGATGTCAAGAGAGGGACGCGTCACCAAAGCAACGGCCGGGAGGCCGGACTGGAGGAAGAAGCAGGAAGTTCTCAGTAAGTATGAACGTCTTTTTTTTTTTTTACAGGTTGCTCTATATTGTGATCGGAATTCACTGTCCAGGGTGCTGAAAGAGTTTCTGCTGATCAGTTAACTCTTTCAGCACTCTGGACAGTGACTATTTACGGACGTCGCCTAGCAACGCTGCCGTAATGACGGGTGCACACACGTAGCCACCTTCGTAGACTTCTATGGGCTGCCCATGCCGTTATTACGGCCTGAAATAGGACATGTTCTATCTTTTTCAATGGCACGGGCACCTTCTCGTAAGCATACAGGGAGGTACCCGTGGCCCATAGAAATCTATGGGCCCGTTATTTCGGGTCGTAATTACGACCCGTAATAACGGGAATTTTTACGGTATTGTGCATGAGGCCTTAGGTAGTAATAGGGATTTTTCATATCTGCTTTGTAGACTTCATTAGGGGCCTCTGTCTCAGATCCGGCCCAAAATACAACAATAGCATTCTGCACTATTTTTTCCGGTAAAACCCCGGACACCATGATGGAAACCCATTAAAGTTAATATGTTCCGTAGGGTGCAGATGGTGTCCGTCATGCAACAGGACTGGTGCTTCATGTATTTCCATTGTTCTGCCCTTCTGGCGGAGCAGAGCAATGAAAACAACGACGCAGATGTGAACAGGCCCTTAGTGTTTTTAGATATAGAAAAAGAAAAAACTCACATCGACATTCAGGTCTTCTAAGAAATCAGTGGATGGGTAATTTGACACAAACAGGGTTTTCTTGAATACATTTTAAATAATACGGGTTTAATTTACTATAGAAAATTATTTTAAAGACAATTCCACGTACAAAATCACTTTTCTGTAATCCAATAATAGTAAAAATGCCTCGTACCAGCTGTTGTGTGTACTCCTCTCAAATCTTCTGTTCTGCATTTTATAATCTTCCCAATTGTCAGTGACTCTCTGTATCAGTGACCAAATTAAATATAATCAACACAATAGTTGAGATCACTAGTAGTTATTCTGTGCCAGACAGATGACCAGCTCAAAATGGTGCATGGATCTTTTCAAAAGCTGGGAGGAAAAGTGTAAAGATAGAGGGGATGCACAGATGGAAAAAATAATAAGGGCATGTGCTTTAAGGGTACAGGTTTTGTACCATTGGGAAGAACTAGTTGTCTAACCAATACTCAATACCAAATACATGGTATTTTCTGAAACAAACAGTAAAGTAATTTACACAATTAATACTATACCTTGACACATAAATGGGGATGTCAGGTTTTAAAATGTTCTAATAGCCTAAGAGGACTTTCTGAATTAATAACCTACAGGAGTGTCCCCTGACCAGCAACCCTTACATTAGCCAGTGTAGACAGTGGCTACAAAGAGCATCTCTTACCCAGGAGGACCCAGCACGTCCATACATTACTCAGTCAACCCATTGGTTTTATTGGGAACTTTGTGATGCCTAATTTCTCCTATGGTGGCGCTTAAGGGGAATTAAATACCTGTAACCAAGTTCCCCCACAAGATTATAGCTGGTCTCTGGGTAACCCAGTAGCTGGACATCATGCGATCAGTCTATTTTCAGAGGCAAAAAAACATTGGTCAGAGCAAACAATGAGACATTATAACCCGAGGAATAGCATGAATCTCCTAGATCCTAATGCCAAATATGTATCTGGGCCTCCTCCAAATGGTGAATGTTCTCACTTTATACAATGAGTTCATAGTTAGGGCTAAATACACTAAAAATGTAATTGATCTTTTGTTTAATTAGATATCTCAGTATTACATAATCTCAGTATGCTATTATAATGCTGGGAAGAATCTTTTTTCGTAGGTGGCAGAAGAGCCTATGGGCCCCTGCAGTCAAGGAACTGATTATAATAACATATTTTAGTTACATGTAATGTAAAAGTTGGATACCATCTAACCAGCAATTTAAAATCACTTCTTACAGTATATTTTAGTAGTTCCTTTTTTACTGACCACAGATTAGACAGAAATCTATAATTCAAAAGGCACTAATTATAATGTATAAGCATTTTCGGTTTTATGAGTCTACTTTTAGAAGTAGCAGACAATTTGGACATAAAATTATAAAAAAAAAATGTAAATAGTCAAATACGGTGAAAATACAGTTCTTCCTCTACTGTTAAAATTAAGAACCAAGGGCTAATTTTTTTCACTAAATCTGGATTTTTTTTTATATCAGAGTTTACTATAATCTTAGGTGCACACAGAGTTTCTTGTTAAGCAGAAAATAATCTTCCTCAAAATTCCTACCGGATTTTTGAGGCAGATTTTGAAATATAAGCATTTTTTGAATGTTTTTTTGTGACGCTTTTTGTCCAGGCGTTTTTGACACGCTTTTTGAGACTTTTTTTATTTAGCAAATGCAAAAACCGCATCAAAAACCGCTCCAAACAAATGGTTTCAAGGCAAATTATTTTCCGCCTTCTATTGAAATCAATCGGGGGAGATTTGGGGTGTTCTTGGACTAAATCTGACACGACTTTCGCGTCAAACTCAGCATAAAAAAAACGCTGTGAGAACAGGGCCTTAGAATACTGGTCTCATTTGTCACTAAACTTTACAAATTTCGCGGGCACTGCTTGAAGTAAAACACTAATTGTCCTCATAATGTTAATGGTGTACACAGAAGAAATGGGCCCCCGAAAACACAATAGCCTCCCTCCATCTATTGATTTCCATACTTATCACAGACCCTCCCTTATTATACCACTTCTCCTTTCCGTGAAGGAGAGAAAGATGGTATGAGGCTTAGGCAAGTTACTTCCTAACTTACTGTTTTTGTTTTGTTTTTTTAATTGTGGTACCTGAATGGGATGGAACCCTATGCAGATTAACAGGGTACATACAAATGAATTTGGGACCATCATGGGCTTGGGCACAGGCCTCAAAACAGATGTAGGGGTCAGAATTATGTATCTCAGTAATGTTCATCTGAGTGAGCCATAGTATCTATCTATCTATCTATCTATCTATCATCTATCTATCTATCTATCTATCTATCTATCTATCTATCTATCTATCTATCTATCTATCTATCTATCTGTCTGTCTGTCTGTCTGTCTGTCTGTCTGTCTGTCTGTCCGTCTGTCTATCTATCTATTTCCAAGAATAGGCAGCACTCCGATTCAAAGTGAAAAATGTGGGTTATATTAGCCCCTGTGCAACGTTTCTGCTCTATTTGTGGAGCCTTTTTCAAGCATGTTGATAGTGTAAAAAACAGAGGTATATATGGGGGCTGAACAAATAGTCCAATTAACATGTGATTAATACAAAGACTAAAAACAACAATGATGTCTTTAACCCGTTAGTGACCGGCCCATAGTGTTTCTACGTCGGTCACTAAAGGGCCTTATTCTGATGCCATAGACTTTTTACGTCGCGGCATCGGAATAAGTAAACAGAGCAGGGAGCTGTCAAATCTCCATGCTCTCAGCTACCAGAGGTATGCCGGGTGAGATCGATATTAGTTTAACCCCTCAATAGCGTGCACCGCATCTGAGTGGTCTTGGAGAGAGGGAGGGAGCTCTCCCTCCCTCTCCCTCTCATCCAACTGACACCCGGCGATAAGATCGCCGAGTGTCTGTTTCTCCGATAGCAGCCGGAGGCCTAATAAAGGCCCCCAGGTCTGCCTGTGGTGAATGCCTGCTAGGTCATGCCTCTGGCATGACCTAGCAGATGCCTGTCCGTTTTACACGGACAGGCATAATACACTGCAATACAGGAGTATTGCAGTGTATTATAAATGCGATCGGACCATCGCATAGTGAAGTCCCCTAGTGGGACTAGTAAAAAAGTGAAAAAAAAAGTTTCATAAAAAGTAAAAAAAAAAAAAGGAAAAACACACTTTTTCCCCCTTACAAACTGCTTTATTATTAACAAACAAAATAAAGTAAAAAAGTTACACATATTTGGTATCGCCGCGTCCGTAACGACCCCAACTATAAACTTATTACATCATTTAACCCGCTCGGTAAAGGTCGTAAAAAATAAAATAAAAAAATATGAAAAAATTGCTGTTTTCTTTGAATCCAGCCTTAAAAAAAATGTGATAAAAAGTGATCAAAAAGTCGCATCTACTCCAAAATGGTACCGATAAAAACTACAAGTCGTCCAGCAAAAAAAGCCTTTCTACAATTGCATCGGCGAAAAAATAAAAACTTTACGGCTCTTCAAATATGGAGACACAAAAACAAATAATTTAATTTTGAAAAAAAAGTGATTTCACTGTGTAAAAGTAGTAAAACATACAAAAACTATACAAATTTGTTATCGTTGCAATCGCAACAACCCGCTGAATAAAGTTATTGTGTTATTTATACCACACGGTAAACGGCGTAAATTTAGGACGCAAAAAAGTGTGGCAAAATTGCTGTTTTTTTTTCTATTCTCCCCCCAAAAAAAGTTAATAAAAGTTAATCAATAAATTCTATGTACCCCAAAATGGTGCTATTAAAAAGTACAACTTGTCCCGCAAAAAACAAGACCTTATACAGCTATGTCGACGCAAAAATAAAAAGTGTATAGCTCTTTGAATGAGACGAAGGAAAAACGTAAAAAATGGCTTGGTCATTAACGTCTAAAATAGGCTGGTCATTAAGGGGTTAAATGACATTACATATAAAAATACTTAAAGTATCCACAGTGATCAACCAATGTATTGATCAATACAAATATTTTCTCATACACAAGAAAAGTGCATAATGTGCTAATTAATGTGTCGATTATTAAACATGTACATCTGTGAACAATTAAAAACGTTAACATGTAATACTTTGGATCCAAGTTCACGTGTGTGTTGATTTCGGCATCCTAAGGATTCGTTTGCGCATGTCTATGACATCACGCGGGTTCGCGCCTGCGCATTAGCCAGGGATAACAATCCATATTTTTCTTTGTGAGATATGTCTGTTTGTCCGTCCTACCTGTGCCAATATCAGATTTCACCAATCTATCCTGTAGATTTGGCGATCTCCGAAACGAGAACAGGGGGGCATTTTTAATCTCAGGAATATGTGGTAGACAATTTTGTAACATTGGCCAGTGGTTGAGAATTGTCTTATTAATGGAGTAACTGTTCTCCGCATATGTGGTGACTAAGGGAATGCGGGCAGGTCTTGGAATTCGATTTTTAGTGACCAATAATGCATTCATGCTTATCTTGTCAACTATTTCTCTTTGTCGTTTCAGAGAAGATGCTGGATAACCTCTACGACTGAATTTATTCTCCATATTCTGGAGTGTCTCATCTATTTTGTCCTCTACACTAGTAATTCTTTTAGCTCGTATGTATTGGCTAACGGGAAGACTTCTGACCATCGGTCTCGGATGGTTACTATTAAATATCAGTAAATTATTTTTATGAGTAGGTTTTACATAAAGTTCTGTGGTACATTACATTACATTAGTGTACTATTACATCATTTGGTATAACTTTAAAATTATCTCTTTCAGATTACTTTACCATGAGCCATATATAAGTTCTACCCATGTTTTCTTTGGGCTCCCTTTGTTCCGGTGTGTAACATACATTTTTATATTTAATATCGCCATGAGCATCGAAATTTATAATAACAGTGTTCTTGTGACCGGAAATTTTTAATATTGAATTTTCCAACATTATGTCTCTATTCACACTGATGCGTTTTTTCAGCTGAATTTTTATTTTATTTTTTTAAATATTTTTCTTTGATATAATTCTAGTTATATTATTACAATAACTTTCATAATTTATAACATAGGGACATATACTACATAATAAAATGTCACCTCTAAACAAACTATACTGTATTAGGGACTATATTTATAATGTCTCATATATAATTCTCTTAAATTTGAGTAGTGAGCGATTTCACTGTTTCCTATATCATTCTCATTGACCTAGTATGATAGTTTATCAAATTACGCATGCACTGACATGCGCAGTATTTCGTCTATTAGGTAATGATATTACCTTTACCAAAATGGCTGTCGATGACTACACATGGCTAATGCGCATGCGCGAATCCACGTGATGTCATAGACATGCGCAAACGAATCCTTGGGACGCCGAAATCAACAGACACGTGAACAGGGATCCAAAGTAGTACATGTTAAAGTTTTTAATTGTTCACAGATGTACATGTTTAATAATGGACACATTAAGTAGCACATTATGCACTTTTCTTGTGTATTGAGAAAATATTTGTATTAATCAATACATAGATTGATCACTGTGGATACTATATGAATTTTTATATGTAATGTCATATAAAGACATCATTGTTGTTTTTAGTCTTTGTATTAATCACATGTTAATGGGACTATTTGTTCAGCCCCCATATATACCACTGTTTTTTACACTATCAACATGCTTGAAAAAGGCTCCACAAATAGAGCCGAAACGTTGCACAGGGGCAAATAAAACCCACTTTTTTCCACTTTGAATCGGAGTGCTGCCTATCCTTGGAAACATATTGAAAGATTTGGAACCAAAAATTGGGTTCCCAAGGCGTGCAACCATCAGTTATTTAGTTAATCCTTGGTACTAACAAAACACTACAATGGCCATGACAATACAGTCAACATGCTATATTGAGTCATGTCATTCTAAGGCCTCATTTACACGAGCGTGTGCGTTTTGCGCACGCAAAAAAACGCTGCGTTTTGCGTGCGCAAAAGGCAATTGACAGCTCCGTGTGTCATCCGTGTATGATGCGCGGCTGCGTGATTTTCGCGCAGCCGCCATCATAGAGATGAGGTAGTCGACGCCCGTCACTGTCCAAGGTGCTGAAAGAGCTAACTGATCGGCAGTAACTCTTTCAGCACCCTCGACAGTGAATGCCGATCACAATCTACACCAACCTGTGAATAAAAAAAGACGTTCACACTTACCATGAACTGCCTGCTTCCTCCAGTCCGGTCTCCCGGCCGTTGCCTTGGGGACGCGTCCCTCTCTTGTCATCCGGCCCCACCTCCCAGGATGACGCGGCAGGCCATGAGACCGCTGCAGCCTGTGATTGGCTGCAGCCTGTGCTTGGCCTGTGATTGGCTGCAGCTGTCACTTGGCCTGAATTGTCATCCCGGGAGGTCGGACTGGAGGAAGAAGCCGGGAGTTATCGGTAAGTCAGAACTTCTTTTTTTTTTTACACGTATATGTATATTGTGACCGAAAGTCACTGTCCATGGTGCTGAAACAGTTTAAGTCTTTCAGCACCGTGGGCAGTGACTGTCTCCTGACGTCGCGTACCCGAACATTTTTTGCCGGGTTCGGTTAAAACGAGTTCGGCCGAACCCGGTGAAGTTCGGTGCGCTCATCTCTAATTTGACACTCCGTTTGGATGTTTGTAACCAGAAAAGCACGTGGTGCTTTTCTGTTTACATTCATCCTTTTGACAGCTCTTGCGTGATTTTCGCGCATGCAACGCAGGACCGTCAGTGTGGCATGCGTTGTTTTCACGCACCCATTGAAGTCAATGGGTGCGTGTTGCGTGAAAAACGCAAGAATATAGAACATGTCGTGAGTTTTACGCAACGCACTCACGCTGTGCAAAATTCACGCATCGTCTAAACAGCCCCATAGACTATTATAGGTGCGTACGACACGCGTGAAAAGCACGCGCGTCGCACGCGCGTATAATACGCTCGTGTAAATGAGGCCTTAATGTAATTTGTAATAAAACAAAGTGTATAGATTATATGTCAACTATAGGTGACATACTGAGATATAATTATTGGATAGACTGGGGCCTTATATCTACCAGCCACTGTTTTCCTAGATAACCCATATAATACCTGCCTTGCCCAATATGGATCTTATTAAAAATGTAACTAGTGCCGTAAGATTCTGTGTATATCTAATTATGCATCTACTGTAGTCATTGCAGGTTATCAGCCACTATAATAATATCGGATATTCAAAGTGATGATAAATTTAAGCAGGTCATGACCCAAGACTGCTCATTTACTGCACATGTAAATACAGAGAAAATATTTGCTGTGCCTGCAGTCACACAACTAGTGCATCAGTGATTATAAAACGCACAGATGGGACCCGGACAGTTTTTCATTGCCTGTTCCATATGATAGAACTCAACACATCTGGTATGCTAGCAAACGCATCATTCCACTAATTTGTTTGTCAGTATCTATTGAGGGGACTATCTGTCATCCTGTCGCGTTTTGGTTGCCCTGAAATGTTAGAAGACAAGGCTACTTACAAATTTCGACTGTGCGCCACTAGGGAGCTTTTTGCAAAACTACCAGCTGTTCAGAGGAATGGCAGTGGTAGACTTTCTTCACATGCCGACATTCAGGGTAATCAGTTTTAAGTCCCTGAAAATTCTATGAATGTACAAAAAAAGTAATCACGCTAGCTTCTTAAGTTCGTTGACCGCAGAGGATGTTATAAGGGCCCAGTACATTCCTGCTTTACATAACTTGTGTTTTAGGAATAAATTCAACTTGCACGAACCTCCCAGCAATGAAAAGTGTTTTTTCTACAGGGTCTCTGATTTGCACTCATAGCTGAAAATATTTAGATACAGTTAAATATGTATATACAAGTATATAACCATGTAATCCTGATGCCTTTGGACTACCTAATAAATAAAAATGTACATAATAATGTATGCAATAATCAATAGCATTGAAAGTTTCACATTTCTATGGCAGGTAACTTGTAACATTATAACATCCAGGTCCTTTTTGAACTCTTTCAATGATTTCACTATGACAACTTATTCTGGCCCAGAGTTCCATAGTCTCACTGCTTTTACAGTAAAGAATTCCCTTCTATGTTGGTGTAGAACCCTTCTTTCCTCTAGAAGTAGAGCATGCCCCCTTGTCATGGTTACAGGCTTAGGTGTAAACAGATAATTAGACAGATCTCTATATTAACTTTTGATATATTTATACATAGTTATTAGGTCATCCCTCGTTTTTAACTAAATAACCCTAATTTTGATCGTTTTTGGGTTACTGTTATCCACCCATTCCATTTATTACTATGTCTTTCTTGTTCACTGGTGCCCAAAAATGTTCACAATATTCCATGTGCTGTCTGACTAGTTATTTATAAAGTGGTAGTGATATGTTCTCATCATGCGCATCTATGCCCCCTTGGATGCACCCCATGATCTTATTTGTCTTGGTATCAGCTGACTGATACTGTTTGCTACATTTATTGGATTATTCCCATCTAAGAATTTTATGGCATGTTCAGGGGATATGCCATAAATGCCTAATAGATGGAGGTCCCAGCTCTGGGACTCACACCTATCACCAGAACAGGGGTCGTCCAACCCCCCCCCCCCGTTCCACCTGGTAAAGAATCACATCCAGGGGGAGAATCAATGGAGGGCTGACTGGGCTTGGCTGTGTGAATATCTACCAAAAGAATCAATGGAGGAAGAAGTGCACCTGAGCGGTCACCTCAACATCGATTCTCCGCTTGGGTGTAGCGGCCAACGGCTGCCTCACCAGGTGGGATGGGGGTCGAGTGACCCCCGTTCTGGTCACTGGGCGCTGCATCTATCAGACATTCATGGCACATCCTGCCATTTATGTCTTGAATGGTAATACCCCTTTATGTTCAATGTCAACTAGAGTTCCTAAATCCTTTTCCATGTCAGTTTTACTAAAGTATATTTCATTTTTTGTGCACCTCTGATTGTTTGCTGATAAGATTAATATTAGGCATTGTACACAGTGGTATCATATTCTGTTCCCTGAATATTATTTCCCTTCAGGTAATCCTGTATTCCATGTAATGTCAAATGAGGGTCAGAACTCAGAGAAGTCATTTCTTTCTTATCAGACACAATAACTGTTCTAATCTCGGCGATCAATATGCATCATATGTGGCCCTGGTCTCGGGCACAGATGTTCGAAAGGATTTGATATACATGTTTGTGATGCTTCACATGCCTACATTTTGGTGTCAGGTAAAAGACATTCTGTCAGGGTCAGCTAAACAAAGCCTCATAGAAAATGTTACTTCTTGTCTAGAGCTGTTTGGCTTACTGTAAACTTGATGTGACAGACATTTTGTAAAGCTTACTTTCCCTCAGGGACATCTCTTCTGCAGTATAAATCAGAGGCCGGTGTCTTACATTATCTAGTATAAAAGCAAACAAAAATATATAAGGACAAATTTACATGTGGTAAATACATATACAATGCCAACACAGACTGTATGCAAGACATATATATCTAATAAATAACAGTAAGGATATGGATTCTCCTATTTAATTGCTCCCAGTCAGATTCTTCATATTGAAGAATGTGCACTTATTTAATTTTTTTTATGCAGGGTTATAGCCAATGGGTCTATGTATGAAGTTGTAGACCAAAATATGAAATCCATGTTTATTAACGTATTGTATAATTTTTCAACCTTACCTATCAAGATAGGCATGTGTAGCCAACCACAACCACAAAATGCCCACCTATGGCAGCCTAGACCTACTTCCATCACAGTGGCTAATGTTTTACAGGCACTATTAGTTTGGGACTACAAATAAACTTTTATAGTGCTACAAGTTTAGTTCAGATTGATCAATTGGCTCTCATGGAAAATTTTTATCCAATGTTTTTCTTAGAGAGTCTCTTGAAAATATCATGGCAGTCACGCTACAACAGTCTGTGTGTATCCCCAGCTTTAGGCTCCTGCTGATTTCAGTATCAGCTTCGGTGATCACCGTTGGGCTTTCCTTTGAGATGGAGTTGTCTGATTGAGACAACCCCAGCAAGTTGGGTGTAGTGACCCATGTGCATAGCCAATTATATATAAAGTAAATATAGCAAAGCCCTCAAAGGGTTATCCCACGACAGACTTTAGTCTTCCAAAGTAGTAGCAATGGTCATAAAAGAAAGAATATTATTGTGCAGAGGTACCTTTTCCACTTGAATGGGACAACGCTGTAAAATCTTGCACAGCCAGCAATTTAATAAAGCATCCGATGGCGCATGCCACAATTTATTTTTTAATAGGGCCTTATAAATTAGTTATTTCATTGAAGGAAATATTAAATGGTAAGTAAATTTTATGACTAGGAAAATCAAGCCATAACTGATTTTTAACATTTTAACTAGCGAAAAAGACACAGGAAAAGTGAACATGTGGCTGGTAAGTCCCATATACAGCTGTAGCTGAAATGCGTTGACTGAGCAGGCCTCAGCGGGGTCCTTGCTGATGAAATAAAAATTTAAAGGACCCTGGGACATTTTTATTGTATATTATACAGTACAATTAAATCGTGCACAGCAATTTGACATCGCAACTCAGCTCCTGATACTCACGATGCCAAATGAAAAATGCAACTATGTGAAACATTCTTCCCATAGAACTAGGAAACAATTAAGGCTTCCAACGCTGTTTGACAGCCAATGTTTTTAGAATATCTATTTTATGAGTTTTACTTGAAACTCAGCCAAGTGAGAACGTCAGGTCTATCAGATGTATTCACCTTAGGGCTTATTCAGACGAACGTATAATACGTCTGTGCAACGCGCGTGATTTTCACGCGCGTCGCACGGACCTATGTTAGTCAATGGGGCCGTTCAGACTGTCAGTGATTTTCACGCAGCGTATGGCCGCTGCGTAAAACTCACAACATGTCCTATATTTGCCCGTTTTTCGCGCATCACGCACCCATTGAAGTCAATGGCTGCGTGAAAACCGCGCACGGCACACAGACGCACTTCCGTGTGCTGCGCGTGATGCGTGCTAGAGTAGTCAAAACTATGAATGAAAACAGAAAAACACCACGTGCTTTTCTGTTTACAAACATAAAAACAGAGTATCATAAATAATGATAGCGCGAAAATCACACAGCCACGCATCATATGCTGCTGACACACAGAGCTTTTATGGACCTTTTGCGCGCGCAAAACGGCGCGTTTTTTGCGCGCGCATAACGCACACACTCGTGTGAATCCAGGCTCAGACTGTACTTCTGGCATCAGTCCATGGATAATACACCACCAGTTCATGGCCTAAATAACATCTCCATGACATAGACCCACTCAGTAACAGATATATATTGCATTGATATGTATATTGTAAATTTGTGCAGGTGCAAACACCCCCCCTTTTCATCCACCATTACCTATGTTCATTTTGTGGTTCTCCTGAAACCCTTTGGTGAAACACTGGTGTTCCCAGGAGTCAAGTTTTTAAGTGTTGGACTACGAAAATAAAAAGATATGCCATACATAGGGCTTTTCCTCCATACCAATTTTATAGTATTATATTTTTTTTAACTTTAATGTTATTAGAGGTAATTTGTACAAAAAGTTTAAAAAAAAAAATGTATTTCGCAAATTCCCACTAAAATAGTGTTTAAATGGGTTCCGCATTTTGTTTTGGTAATTTAGATATAAAACATTTTTAGTCTCAGGTGTTTGTGTATGGTTTGAGGGGGCAGTGTGTGGGTGTTTCTTTTCAATACTATTTGTATAATTATGTATTTATTTTGCATAATTTGTACCCCAGGAGGTCACAAAAGTCATTTTTACTCAATATTAATTTTTTACTGTGCTGTTTTTCACTGTAACTGATGCACAATACCTGATGATCACGTCGTATTGGTGCCAGATCAAGGCTGGAATCACACATGCAGTTTTTGGCTCAGTTTTTTGAGCCAAAGCCAGAAGTGGATCCAAAAGCAAGGAAAGCTATAAAGAAAAGACTAATGCAACTTCTTTCGTTTGCAACCACTTATGTGTTTAGCTAAAAAAAAAAAAAACTGAGACAAAAACTGCATCAAAACTGTCAGGAATTTTACAGATCTACTAATATTAAAATTCTGAATACTATAACCACTACTAATGATAGCTTATTGCTATGGAACCATGCATGTATTTTCTATGTTTGGCCACTTCATAGACTTTTTTCATGGCCATTAAATACAGTCAGAGGTTATTAGTTTGTGTGAGAGTCATCCATTTGGACCTGTATTTGACACAAAATCGCTAAATTGATCAAACCATAAAAATGTGTTAGTGTTCACACATACTACATGTACTTCTTGCCTTTTCAATAACAGGTGGATAAACTAACAAAGTACTGTGAATATGACCTACCTAATATGACCTACTGTTTGTCAAGCTGAACCCAAAGTTCTGCTTCTGATTTAATATTTAAAATTTTTTTCATCATATACACCGTACCATCACATCATATCATTAACCACCATAGGCTACAGAGGAGGGCAGCGTATCTAGCATTAAGTTATCTCAAGAATGACATAGGTAGTATAACAATGTGTAAAATATACTCTACATGGTACCAGTTCTGTGCATGTAAAGCATGTAAATATACAGAATAAATACATGTCTAATAAGCCTGGTACAAGCTATCATTTTAACTACAGTTTTAATCAAATGGCTCTGTAGATTTATTAGAGATGCTCCACATATATTTGAGATGGCCATTATTTGCCTCCATTTTTAATCTTGCACTCCTCCCATTCTGCCCTGGGTGATTTTAATTAGTTTGATGCTAATGCCTACCATCCCCAGGTATATGTAGGCTTAGTCCCAGTTCTGGGTGTATGAGCAGCGTAGGGATCCACCTTCTTGAGTTTGCCTTGTCGTGGCAGGTGGGCTCACACAATTTTATCAAAATGTGCGCTAAGAACCTCACTAGTGTAAGTAGATACAGCAGCAATGCATATTTATTTATATATAGTGTTTAGGTGGCATTAGTGTTTTTTTTTATATTGTATTATTTTAAATCACACTTCTTTTCTATCTCTATTTCTTTGCTAACATGTTTATTTCTTTATTAAAAAAAATACCTTATTTATTATAACCTCTATAACTTTATTTCTCTCTTATACAGCCATGTGAAAATTCATCTTTGCAAGTGAAAAGAATTAAAAATTATATTGCATTATTGTCTTTGAAATACCTAACTGATCAGAAGGAGGAGGAGTGGATCAATTTATCTAACTAAATATTTCTTTCTTTGCCTCTACAGACTCCGAATCTAAATTCCAAACCCGCAGAGATACAAATAGTCAACAGCTGCTTGTTAGCGAGGAGATGCAGGTGAAAGGAATCCTATTTGTTAAGGTACATATGTTTCCATATTCTTTTTGCCAGACATATAAAAGACAACACCTGGTAGGAATTACGTCCTGTCTTCTCACTCAACCTCTTCAGTGCCAGAGACTCACAGTCCCAGTTTTTAAATAGACGATAAGCTTAAGTCTACCTAAGTGCTTGTGCTAACACCAGGCACCAGGGAAACTTGCCCCAGATCTCCCGATGCCAGTAATCTCCGTATCTGCATCCTCCACCTCTGGTACCCCAGCTTTCTTTAGAGTCTATTAACTCCCCTTGTCTACCATATCTATATTTGCAATTAAAGGGGTTATCCCAAGATTAAAAGTTATCCCCAAACCACAGGATAGGTGATAACATGTTCATTGTTGGAGTCTGACTGCTGGGACCTCCACCGATCACGAGAACGGGGGTCTTGTTCCTCTGAATGAATGAAGATTTAAGCTTGGGACAACCGCTTTAAAAGCTTTCTATTATTTTATAGATTGTTCTAACAGGAATTCCAGAAAACTGTTCAAGCTACAAGCTACAGCTGTAAGGGTGGTAAAATGGAGGTCGGGAGACGTGATGCGAAATTGTGTGGAACTGAGAAGGAGGTTGCCTCTAGTGAAGTGAGCGAGTCCTTGAGGGAAGTGGCATGGCTGCTTTGCCAAGCGGAGGTCTGGAGCATGTGTCACAAATGGAACGGGGAAACCACTCCAGTAATCCCATGTTACAATTTAAATATGGCAGAATACTACTTTAAATTCCATGTCAACACATTTATTATATTTTTGACACTTGTTACTCTTTCAGTCTTAAAAAGGGTTGGGTGTGACTAATGGCGCATGACTAAGAGGAGTCATAAAAGCTTATTATAGCATTTGTTCCACCAGTCATGAGGTGATGTAAGAAAGAGAAAGGTGTCTAACATGGTTAGCGATTTGGTCCGAATATATTATACTACAGTACATTCACCATTTTGACAGGTTGGGGACTTCTGACCTGGAGCATAAAAAGAATACTTAGAAATGCATTCATTCCTAGTAACTTACATTGTACATCTAACTTACATCTAGTTGCTGCAGTAAAATACATATAGACTTTTATTCTGGATATAACAAATTATTACCTATTTATTGGATAACTGATAACTACTAGATCGGTGTTGGTCCCAGCGATCGGACCTCCCCGATTTAGCAGTTATAACTAATCCATTGGATAGGTAATGACTTGTTAGAACCGGAATACACCAGAACGGGGGTCCCATGTCCCACAATTCCCCCATCTGCAAGACTGTAGCCAGGAAAAAGTGAAAGGAGTGGCGTTCGAGCATGCACCCTGCAGCTATGGAATTCACGGAAACAGCTTCGCGCACACAAGCCTAAATATGGTGTCACTTTTCATGGGCTATGCATACAACTATGGTGGTAAATGCATTCAAAAAATAATTGCAGCATGCTCCATCACATGCCATATATTGGACTGAGGTAACCCCTAGAACCACAGAATACAGTAATATCGAGAAAAACCTGATACATGAAATTGAACCTAACTCGGAACTGAGCCGACCTGCAATACCATGCACAATATGGTTCCGTTTTGCACATCATATTAGCGGTCAAAATGCTAGGTGCATGGAGTGAAACATGACATTCTGCATTTTATACAGTGAACGCCACATGCAATAAGTGAATATAATGCTGCCATTGATATTTAACTTATTGAAGTTTATTATAGTAATTGCAGTGGTATTAACACTAGGCCTAATAATTGCTATGAATTAAATGTATTAATTATTGTACGGGAGAATTACCACATGCATTATTTCAGGGTACTGGTGATTTGTTTACAAATGAATGAATATCTTAAAACGACGACAAGAAGCACGCTGTTCATTACACACGTAAAGCAGCATACACACTGTGGTAAATTATACTGCTTATTACAGATTGAATTGGGCTGCTTGGCTGGATATTTATACAAATGGTTGATAAAATAAAGAAGGAAATGCTTCATAAACAATTTGATGAATTATATGGAATTAACTCTCGAAATTCTCTTAAACGCTTAAAATCAGCCCACATGGCTCTCAATATAATGTTACTGAAATACATTTGGGATCTTGGTGAATGGAAAAAGCTTCAACTTATCCATCATAGCGTCAAGGCTTTCATATACCTGACCACAGGATGAATGATCTTATTGAGATAACACAGGAAGATATTTATCAACTGAACATAGATCATCTCATATTGCCAAAATTCTGGATCTCTATATTCATTTATGTAAAATAATAAAATATACTATAATAGCTATTATAGAGAATACAATTTCTTGAGTCATCTTCTGTCATGTTGTTCAAAATTGTATTCAGTTGTTTTATTCAGGAAATGTTTAGTACTATTCTACTATTTCTATCTGTTTCATCAGTTTTACGGTAGACTGGTTAAAAATACCTCTCTCCCAGCTGTCACCCAGGTATGCCAGATTTCTGAATGGTTCTACAGCCTCCTACATTACCGTTTAACATAATTGACTTTGTGACGGTTCAAAGGGGTTTTCCCACTCCTAAAAATGCATTTTATAACTTTGTAATATACTTAACGTTCAAATTTAGAGTTGTTCCCATACTGCCAGTCACCAGGCTCACCCTGTGGATGTGCCAATAATGTCTTAGATGGGAAACTTCTTTAAAGAAACACACTAGGTTGCACTGTGTAATGCCAGGTGGAGGGCCTTAGGGGGCGGTGCATGATGCAGTAAGACAGGGATTCTCTCTTTGGTGTTCTCTGAATCCGTGTCATGCACCGCCCCCTCAGGCTCTGCACAAAGTAGAACAATGTTTAACACAGGGAATTTAGGGTAAGTACATTGTTGTTTTTTTTGTTTATTTACAAAAAAAAACAAAAAACGATGGGGCTGTCTATAATGTCTATAGAAGTTCTTGTAGTTCTTATAGTGAAATAAATTCAATTGACTGCTGAAATAGTTTAACTGGCTTCTAAATTCTACAGCATTTACTCCAATCTAGGTTAAGGACTCATGCAGAGGTAGAACTACGTACAGAAAGATGTATGGCAGCACATGGAGTCCCCTGCAACTCCATACTACGGAGTCGCAGGGACTCTTTGTGCTTTCGAATAGTGCTCTGTCTGGTGCCATATATTAAAGATATTCTCCCCTGTAAGCAATCATTCTAAGGGAGAACACGCCGGTAAAACAGCATGCCATAGGACAGCATGCCATAGGACATGCCACATAGAAAATCAGAGGCTTACAGAAGTAAAGTAGGGGCCCATGTACTTCTATGGAAGTCGTAATAAAAAGAGATTTATTCAGCTATTAAATTATAGCCACACAGTCCACTCTGTCTCCTGTTCTGATTTATATGGCAGTATTATGTGGGCAACATATGCAGTATTATGCGGACACTATGAGGCAGTTTTATTAGGGCATTGAATGGTAGTATTGTGTGGGCAATATATGACAGTGTTATTAAGGCACTATATGACAGTGTTAGTTGGATACTGTATGGTGGTATTATTTATTCATTATATGGCAGTATTATTTTGTATATGCAGGTTTTAAAAATACTACAAAAATTGTCAAAGATGGGGAGCATACAGTACTTTTGCTTATTGCCCAGGGCCCTATTATGTATAAAACCGGATTTGCTTTCATTACCTGCCCTGAATTTGATAACAGTCAGTTGGGTATTGTAATAATGTACAAATCCTCTCCATTGATCCAATATTACTAAATAATTCTTAAAGGCCAACTCAGTTACCAGGATTTAGCATTTATCCGATTACTCCATTGGCCTATATGAACAAATGAACTCAACATGTATCGGGTTAGATTCTACAGTCTATACATAGTATTATCAAACCAACTCAAAGCACTATGCAAATATGTCATGTGAAAACCACACTGACTGGCAAGAAAATATATAAAAATAAGGATTTTTTCCACAATTCCAGCTAAATGTTTGCTTAATCAAGCTAACGGTTGCTAGGATACAAATGGAATCTTCACTTGTGCATCTATTATGTGATAGTTGGTTAATCTTATCATGAATATCCATCTAGGTGGAAACACACTCATATTACTAACATCTTAAAGCTGTATAATTAAAGGTGTGTGATTTGTTTCAATTGTTACAGATTTAAACATTGTCTACTTTATGGTAGGACGAGTAATCCAATAAAATAAGCATTTTCCCATTTATTGAAGCAGTCTGGATCGGGCAACCTTTAACATCCATATTCAGATTTTTTTTAAACTTTATTTAGGGACTAAATAAAATTTTTATTTAAACCCTTACGTTGACCATTAAGGAACACGATAAAGTAAATGTACTCTATGGGAGTTTACTTAAAGAGGCTCTGTCACTACATTATAAGTGCCCTATCTCCTACATAATCTGATCGGCGCAGTAATGTAGATAACAACAGTGGTTTTTATTTTGAAAAACGATCATTTTTGAGCAAGTTATGAGCAATTTTAGATTTATGCTAATTAGTTTCTTTATAGACAACTGGGCGTGTTTTTACTTTTTACCAACTGGGTATTGCACAGAGGAGTGTATGATACTGACCAATCAGTGACCAATCAGTGACCAATCAGCGTCATACCCTTCTCATTGTTCCAGCCCATTGTTACAGCATGATTGTGTAGTGAAAGAAGCTGGGCTGGAACAATGAGAAGTGTATGATGCTGATTGGTCACTGATTGGTCAGTGTCATACACTTCCCTTTACAACGCCCAGTTGGTAAAAAGTAAAAACACGCCCAGTTGTCTATTAAGAAAGTAATTAGCATAAATCTAAAATTGTTCATAAATTGCTCAAAAATTATCCTTTTTCAAAATAAAAACCACTGTTGTTATCTACATTACAGCGCCGGTCAGATTATGTAGGAGATAGGGCACTTATAATCTGGTGACAGAGCCTCTTTATCACATTGTCACTTAAAGAGAAATAAATGACCAGTAAGTGGAGGTCTTCTGTCATGTTCCATAAAATTCCATTGAGTCATTTCTTAAAGGGATTGCGTAGTTTTGGCAAAAATTGTGGATCCCCCAGTAGTAGAAAATACACACACAAAAAAAAAGTATAACACAATCACGACACTTCTTCCTCTTCTCATTTCATCAGTGTCATACTAAAGTCAAGAAGACTATAACAAATATATAAACAATTCTTGTATATGTATCCCATGAGATCAGCCATTCCCCCACCTCCTCACAAATCTGTCACATAACTGGCCACAGATGGAGCATCAAAAATGGTAAGCTCAGCCTCTTTGGCTAAGCCCCACCCCCTAAGTAATCTGTCAGACAAAAATGATTACAGACAAAAAGGAATCAGAAGGAAGTTAACATCTGTGTTCTCTGCAAGACTTTTAGAAGGCTGTTTTCTACATGCAGAAAATCACGCAGATTGGCAAAAAATGTAGGATCTCCTGTTTACTGTTATTTCTAGGTTTACCGAGCCTTTAAATAAATTTGCAACCTTTACAGTTTTATGACAAATATCAATAAGAATGGCAAATTATCAGAAGCCATTAAATGGTAATCCTTTATGATGATTTAAGAACTTAATGCTGGAGGTGAATGGTGATCAAATGGGGTCCTGGAAAGGACAATAATTTGGTGAGTTAGATTAAAGGGGGTAGAGTTGGAAGTTGCCAGGTTTTTGTCTTTATTGTCCCCATAACATCCAAAATCACTAATCATTTTCTTATTGAATTTTTTCAGATTTAAGATGATCAATTGACCACCAAGTGTTCATGCTTCTTCTAGTTCTAGACCCATTATTGTTTCTTGATCTAGATGTCTCAACACATATTCAATCAATAGTTTCCCCAAAAAACACCTCATTGAGAAGACCATTCCTGAACTAGACCAAATTCTACCGTGACAGCCTTCAACTTTACTAATATCCTACATATATATTGGCCGTCTACTTTGAGAGGACCATTCATTTAGGAAACCATTTTTCATTATAATGTTGGGTTGTCGCCTCAAAAAAGGTTTCACTGTATCATACTGTATGTAGGAATTAAAACTGGTTACATTATATAAAAATAATGAACGGTAAACAGTAATACATGCTTATTGATGTGTTTATTGTATACGTGATAGGTAAATTATGATTCATCTCAAACGTTCATATTTCTGAATTAACATTGACGTAAATGCTCTTCTGTGTAATATTGATCTATCACATAAACAATAAAAAACAGCATGTCCTCTGCATCGCCATTAATTTAAACATCTGTTACACTGAACGCTAGCACAACATCCATTTTTCCCCATGATTCACAGGAGGATAATGTCTTGCAGACAGAGATTTAATGAAGGATGGGTCTGTCACTGAGCATTTATACTCTCATTTCCTGAAGCCTGGGCGTGTCGCCAGTGATTACAAACTGTGATTCTATCCCAGGTATAATATGTTTTTATGGATTTATCGCTACACATGAATATTTCAAACAGTGTGCCAAATTCTGGGATCCATGTAAAATAAAATTGATTTTCTTTTTAAATTGATGACTAAGTGAAGGTTTAACCGGTTCAGGATCGGGCTATTTTGATCCTTCAGGACCAGACACCGTTTAGCCATTTTTAGCACGTGTTAGTTAAACAGCTATAGCTTTTGTATTTGTTGGGCTTGCGACGTGATTTTTGTGATGCTTTTCCCGTAGTCAATGCAGGTTTATTTTTTTATCATTTTTATACACATCCTTTTTGCTATTTTAGAATTGTTAGGCTTAAAGTTTGAAAATAATAGTAAAAAATGTTTTATGTGTATTTATTATTATTTTATTTGCACTTTATTTTACTTTTATTTATTTTTTATCATGGTCTGTCCCTCAAAGGTCAGAGAAGGCCTTTGGGGGACTTTATTTTTTTTAATTTTCGTCTTTTACACCATGTTTTTCCACTTTCAAAACATGCCACTGCCTCTATTCATATACACAGCGCTCATTGAGCGCAGTGTAGAAGAGATCAGAGAAGATAGAAGCAGAGAAAGCTGCTCTATCTTCTCCTCAGGGTCCCCAACGTCACTGACTTCCTGGAGACCCGACATTCAGCTGCCCGATTGGCAGCAAGCTAAAACCTGCAACGTAAATAGTCTATGGCGCGGGTTTTAAGGACCCGACCGCCGGCCGTAAATACACAGCCAGTGGTCGGGAACCGGTTAAAAAAATCCAACTAAGCCCTGATATTTCTATATTATGGGATGCTGGATATGTATTTTTTTTTATTGGGGTGTGGGGTGCTCAATTGATGTTTTGAATGGAGAAAGGCCACCCCTGACTTGGCCAAAAGGAAACATTTACATAGAAGATCGAAAAATTAAAAATAGAAATTTACTTTGGTGGACCAAGACTACCTATATATTACATGGTTGGCAATCAATCAACTGGCTGGTATGTAATACTGCATTTCACCTGTAGCGAGCGTATTTATTGCCAGCAGCAGCTAACAGAGAACAGCTGATAACAGCTGATCGCCAGGTGTTTTAGAAGTTAGAACTTTGGTGATCAACTAATCGCTAGGCTGGCTACAATCTAAAAACGGAGTTGTCTTGTTGAAACGACCCTTTTAATAGTAAATTCATGTTTCTTTGGCTGAAATACAAATTAAAGTGGTTGCCCCTCCAGTAAATATTATATTCATTGTACAGATCATAAAAAAAAAAGAACAATGTTTGCCAAATACAAGCTGTAACTAACATAGTATGGCGCCACCTGGTGTGCAAAATGTATAGCAATGTGCACGTCTGCCTTATGAGCTAAGATGAGTGAAAACGCATGCTCAGTTACTCACCACGCAGGTCTTTGCATATTGATCCTCTCTTCACTGCAGAGTCAATAGAAATAGCTTTCTTTCCTGCTTGTCAGGTGAGGAACAGAGCCATTACAGTAGCATAGTAGTATAGCTGAGGAGATTCCTTCTTCTTAGTTTGTTAAGACTGTAGAACTCTGCATCCTGACAGCTAATATGTACATGCCCACTTAGTCTTTATTGTTTTATTTAATTATAATTTCATTGGTTTCTAAGTGAGTGCATCAGGGGGGTATTAGGGGTACTGGTGTGAGGGGCCCGGCCAAACCTAATTGAAAGGGGGGCACGGCAACTGCCGCGACATTCTTTTGGTAGGAAAAAACGTTTTTTTCACCAAAAGAATGTCGTGAGCTGCTGCTGCTGCTGCGGGCCCCTCCCCTCGTCATGGGGGGCCGTCAAACCGTCCGCCCGCGCGAACGAAGCGCGCGCAGCCGCGGACACACATGGACAAAACTTACCTGGAGCCTGGCTGGAGGTGAAGGACTGGACGTCTGGACCGAAGACCTCGCCTGGAAGACATCGCCGGAAGAGGACTGGAGTGGGAGCAGCAGCTCTTCTGACACAGTGAGTAAATTATCTCAAAGTGCTGTTTATGTATGGCCCTGTTGACACAGTATTTTGCAGGCAAAAAAAAATCTGCCTCAAAATTCCTTAAAGAATTTTGAGGCAGATTTTGACCTGCCCACACTATCTTGCCGCGTTTTTTTGCCGCGTTTTTTGCCCGCGGCGATTGAGGACAGCAGACAAAAAACACAGCGAAAAATGCATTTTCTGCCTCCCATTGATTTCGATGGGAGGTCAGAGGCGGAACCGCGGCAAGAAAGGACGTGCTGCTTTTTATTTTTTCCGCGACTGGCTCCCATTGATTTCAGATTAAATCAATGGGAGGCGGTTTTGGAAGTTGTTTGGTGCTGATTCTGACGCAGTGTCCGAGTCAATATCAAGGCCCAAAAACTCTGTGAACTGGGCCTTATTGTTAGGCCTTATTCAGACAAACGTGTAATACGTCCGTGCAACGCGCGTGATTTTTACGCACCTCGCACGGACCTGTGTTAGTCTATGGGGCCGTTCAGACTGTCAGTGATTTTCACGCAGCGTGTGTCCGCTGCGTAAAACTCACGACATGTCCTATATTTGTGCGTGGTTGGCGCATCACGCACCCATTGAAGTCAATGGGTGGGTGAAAATCACGCCCAGCACTTCCGCAGCAGTATAAACTATGAATGAAAACAGAAAAGCACCACGTGCTACAAACATACAAACAGAGTGTCATAATGATGGCGGCTGCGCGAAAATCACGCAGCCACGCATCATACGCTGCTGACACACGGAGCGGTTATGGACCTTTTGCATGCACAAAACGCCATGTTTTTTGCGCGCGCAAAAAGCACACGCTCGTGTGAATCCGGCCTTAGGGTAGGAACACACTAGGCATGAACACTGCGGATTTTATGCAACACATTTTATTGTGGAAAATCCGCAGCGCATTACAGTCGCAGCAGAGTGGATGAGATTTGAACAAATCTCATCCACACGCTGCAAAAAAAATGGACCTGCAGTGTGGCTTTTGGCTTTTTAAGCCGCAGCATGTCAATGTATTCTGTGGAATCGCCGCTCCTCTGTTGCGGAAATGCTGCGGTTCTGCCGCAAAAATCACAAAATGAGAAAAAAAAAAGGTACTTTTTTAAATTTATAAAAAAGTCTAGACATACCCCGGCCGTAGTCCTGGTGACGCGATCCTCTATTCTTAGCGCAGCCCGGCCTCCTGTCATGACGTTTCATCCCATGTGACTGCTGCAGCGGTCACATGGCCTACAGCGTCATCCCAGGAGGCGGGGCTACGTTCAGAAGAGAGAGATCCGTCACCAGGACTATGGCCAGGGCAAGTCTAAACTTTTTTTTCCCTGCAGGATTCACGCAGCGGACATGCCTCCCGAAACCTGCGCCACAATTTGGTGCGGTTTTGCGGGCAGAATTCCCTGCGGCTACCGGGGCGGATAAGCTGTGGAGTTTTACTCAGCATATCCGCCTAGTGTGTTCCTTATGATGTCGCTCCTGGAGCTGCTGCCGGTCTCTAAATAGGCAATTGGTCCAGTAGAATTTGGAATTTTATTTTTTTTGTGAACCAGCTTAAAAAAATACAAAACTTTTGTGTTAGGGCCTGTTCACATCACCGTTCGCTTCCGCTCCGGGGTTCCGTCTGAGGTTTCCGTCGGGTGAACCCCGCAACGGAAAGTGAAAGTGACAGCACAGCTTCCGTTTCCATCACCATTAGCGCAGTCGACTACGCTATTGATTCCGTCCGAAAACCAGCCGGAATGGTGACGAACGGAAACCATTAGCAATGTTTCCGTCACCATTGAGATCAATGGTGACTGAAACGGAAGCTGTGCTGTCACTTTCACTTTCCGTTGCGGGGTTCACCCGACAGAAACCTCAGACGGAACCCCGGAACGAAAGCGAACGGTGATGTGAACAGGCCCTAACACAAAAGTTTTGTATTTTTTTAAGCTGGTTCACAAAAAAAAAAAACAACAAAATTCTACTGGACCAACTGCCTATTTAGAGACAGGCAGCAGCTCCAGGAGCGACATCATAAGGAACACACTAGGCGGATATGCTGAGTAAAACTACACAGCTTATCCGCCCCGGTAGCCGCAGGGAATTCTGCCAGCAAAACCGCACCAAATAGTGGCGCAGGTTTCGTGAGGCATGTCCGCTGCGGGAATCCTGCAGGGAAAAAAAAGTTTAGATTTTAGGTGACGCATCTCTCTCTTCTGAACGTAGCCCCGCCTCCTGGGATGACGCTGTAAACCATGTGACCGCTGCAGCAGTCACATGGGATGAAACGTTTGTTTTCTACCAAAGGTAAGTCGCGGCAGTTGCTGGGCCCCTCACATCAGTACCCCTAATACCCCCCTGATGGCGGCCCTGGGTAGCATGATATAGTGCTGGACGGAGTACCGTTAACAGGCGGTGCCACGGTAGGGGGGCCCAGAAAATGTAGCTGTATGGGGCCCTGAAATTCCTGATGGCGGCCCTGTCAACCAGTATATAGCTTCAATACTCTGGATCCCATGTTGCCTATCTGCAGGGAAAGTAAGAAGGAACTATATTGTCAGCTGCCAGAGGTAGGGGGAGACTGATTCTGCTCAGAGCCCCTCCCCCAGCAGCACAGATTAGTAACAGCACCAAGAGGGACACACGGAAGCAAAAAAAATAAAAAAATCTGAAAAGGGTATTTTTATATGCTAGAAACACTGCAAATTACAGCTTTTAACAGCATTTCTGGACTTTTGGTATAAAAATTATTCATGGAATAATCCCTTGAATTATCACTGTTTGTATATTTTATAAATATAATATGTGAATGAAAAACAAATAAACATAATGTAGTTAACCAAAATGTAAAATACAGTTCAATGTAAAAAAATAAAAAAAAATCTTCGATTAAAACTTTTCTTATAATGTCGTAAATATTTAGAGCTGGCAAATATATCGCCTGAAGTGAATCTTCTTTAAACTGAGATAAAATCCTGTCAATAAAAAACCTACGTATTTAACCTTAAAACTCATCTCAGCCGAACCACTGGGAGGCGTAATCCCTGATAAAAAGATTGTCCATGTGAACTTTTATCTAAGTTCCAATGTTGTGCTGTCGGGTTGAAATAATTCTTTCCATTTTATTTTTAAGTGACTGATAGAGCAGAGATATTTTGAGCATTTTTTTTATTTGTATTTTTTTTTGTATTGCACTCTTTATTTGTTATTTTACAAGTCACTCTTAACATGACGTAAGCGCAGTAAGCTCACAAGCGCAAAGTGAAACACAATTTCCTGCTGGCTTCAGAAGAAATACATTAATCCACTGGATATTTTCCACAACAATATTATCTCTCCTGTGCAGGCTATATTTCTTGCATTCAGTTAAAAAGGAATAAAATCCCAAGAAATTTGTTTGAAAAGTATCACACTGAGAAGCGATAGGTAAACTGTCTGATATTCCAATCAAGACTTGCTTTCAAAATGCTTTTCATCACTGATGCAATAATTTCTACAGTATGAAGTGAGGACACACTTCCAATGCTCATTTCCCTGCTTGAAGATTGCCCATGTTGCCGTTATCAATGCCTTCATTTAAATAAGGACAAACGTCTCCATTGACTGGTGTATTAAATGGAAAATGCTCACTCTGAAATTATTGACAGACAGAATCACAACTTATCATTTTCAGGACCTGAAGGACATGTCCACTTATTTGTCACAATAATATTTTCAATTTACGATATCTGCAAATATTTTATTACTTTTCAGCTATGTCAATGGAAAAAAAAGAGCATTTTCCCCCAAAATAATAATAAAAAAATTACATGAAAATATAAGTCCCTGATTCATCCTTCTGTATAGTCTTGTAATATACGGTTCAGCTATTACTTTATAACCTACATGGATAAAAGAATGTGGGTGACAATGTATTAGCAGCATCCCCAATGCCCATAGGGGTTTTCATCCAACTTTCTTTGAACGCTTAATGGCACTTAAATGTACATTGTTACCCAGAGTTATATCATTATACTGGCCTTTGTAAGTCCTAGTCCTTTCTGTAGTTCCGGAATTCTGTTCATGACCCAGGTAGATCAAAATAACCAGTTATAAAAGAAGAAAGAGCAGGCCTCCATCCAGACGTCATGCACATTTTCATGGTATGGATCCATTTTATATAGATCCGTAATGGGGTAACCATAGCTTGCCATGGGCCTATACCGTACTTCTATGTGCCTTTGTTTTAATTTAAAAAAAATAATATTGTGGCACGGGTAAGGTATGGCAAGGTAGCCCCCCCCCCCGTAGTACCATTGGTTCTAGGAGACAATTCATGAAGGCACCACATGGAGGCACACGGAATGTATACCGATCCGTAATATGGATCTGTAGGGACTCCACGTGCCACCGCAATGAGTCCATGCATATGGCTTCCCTTTTCTACTTTTTAAACTATCAAAAGAACTTTAGATATATGTAGTTTTGGCTCTATATTTGTCACATTTACACAGGAGAGGATCCTAAAGCGAGTAGCATAAATAAAGAATTTATACTTCTTGTTCTTGGATCCAATCCAGGTTTTGCAAAATCAGAAACTATGCGTAATCTGCACTGTGTGAACAAAGCCCAACAATGGTATTACCTAAGCTCAATACATTCTCAGTCTATTTCCATTATAGTTTACACACTATTACAGTGCGGTATATTATATGTGACAAAAATATTTTTTTTTTTTTTTTTTTTACAATAGATGTTACATGTGATGAATATACAGGAGGTTTAGTCTTTGCGTTTAGGTAGATTAACCTGCAAAAAAATAAAGAAAATCTACTGAAATGAAGACATCAACCACTTATAATTAGAAAACCCAGGATAGAACCTTTCTATCCTGTGAATATTTGCTCAGACAATGAGAATTATTTAGACAGGACTCCTAGGGGACACACCTGGGAAATCAACAGACTTCGGGACTTTGTTATATTACAGCCTATTTCCCATTTTACTACACTTTAGCAATATCTCCAGTTTAAAAAAAATCTTTACATGGAGTATTGGTATCAAGGGATGCACTTATAGGGGGTGCAGAAGTTGCAGGGGCCCATAGGGCTTTCTGCCAAATGAGAAGCATTAGTATTATAAATGGCATAGATTTTGCACTCAGGAGGTTCAAGTTACACCTCTGACTAGTGAATTGCCGGAAAAGATTGTACTGAGATTCTGTTAGGAAGATGTAGACTGCCAATAAGATACAGACATTACTAAAAATATGTGGACACCCTATCTAATAGAACATAACATAAATTCAATACATTCATACAGATGTACAATCTCCATAGATAAACACCAGCACTACAATGGGATGCAACCTTTCGGACAAGTCAATTGATTAGATTTCTGACCTGCCTTGGTCAACTGTAGATACCTAGGAGCAGAAACAACTCAGCTGTGTGGCAGTTGGCTTAGGACCGCCATGTGCTGAAGCTTGCAAAAATCCGCTGTCCATGGTTGCAACACTCTCTACTGGGTCCCCCTAGAAGGAATATCAGCCAAAAACTGCTCATCCAGAGCTTTGTGATACCACCATGCAGAATGGCAAGCATCAACTGGATTGGTTTAAAACACACTGCCATTGGACTCCGTAGATAAATTCTCTGTATTCTGAACCTCACCATAAAATCTAGTTTTCTTGTGGATTAGTCTGGGTTTGGAAGATGACTAAAGAATGATTTAAGAGCATATATTTAATGCCAAGTGTAAGGAATGACGGAGGAATAATAAAGTCTGGGATATCGTTTTCATTCTTTGGGCTGTATACTTGAGTTCGAATGAGAAGAAATGTTAATACTTCAACATATATTACCATTCTAGAGACTAGCGTGCTTCCAATTCAGCAAATGGGTGCGTCCTACAATGGGATAAACTGGAATATCTAATGCGAACTATGCTTCATTACCAAACCTGACTTGTGCTCTTTTGGCTGGATGGGTGAAAATCCCAGCAATAATTTTCAGAATCTATGGGAAAGCTACTAGTGGACCTAAGGGATCACAGTTCAACATTGTCCAAGCCAATGGAGGTGGAAGATTGTGCTTAATTTTTACATTTGACAACAGATACGAGATAAAAAAAAAAATGCTTTATTGTTATTCCCTTGGAAAAGCAACAATAACAGTAGCATCTCCCATAGTTAATGGGGTTATCTCAGATAGACATTAATAATATATAACCTGGATATTCTATCAATGTACCTTGGGTTCAACCCCTGCGACCCCAACCGATCGCTAGAACTTAGTGTTATGAAGCACCATGTACCCTGATGGCTCCTCTTGGGTTTTTTCTATAGACGGCATGGTTGGCCATTTTGTATAATGGGCTAACTATGTGGACTATGGTAAAAAGCCAGTGGAACCAACAGTATATAAAGTAGTATGGCGGCTTCCTAGCACCAATGATACATTGTTCTAGCAAACAGCAGGGGTCACAGCGATCAGACCCCATGTCTGCACATTGGGGGGGGGGGGGCATATCTGCAATACGCCCTCAATGTCTAAACTGTAATGTCTGGCGACTGTTATCAAGCATAATCTCACTATTAACACAGGCAAAGCTTCTCTTTGCAATAAAATCACACGCACATTTGCAGCCAAACATTCATTCAGACATCGTTTCAATGTTTTGCCATTGAAATAGATTTTCATCCATCACTAATTCTCTATTATGTGACCATGCTATAGAGAAATGCTTCGTATTTGCTGAGGAGTTTCTTTAATCTGCTGTTTTAAGCACCTTGTGTACACGGCCTCTATAAATGTTTACTGATAACTCAGCATTTAGCGGCCATGATAATTGATGTAGCCCTGTTTGATTACTAATAGAGTCATGATGATGTTACCAGAACCTTGCGTGTAAGTGGATATAACCCCTCTTTTTCATTGTTATTATGGTAGGACTGTAACAGCTCTCCAGAGGACAATAACTTGTACAATAGATTAAAACCTAGTTAAATGATTTTTTTTTCAGCTTGGCAGAGCACCAAACTCTGAGGCTATGTAATCTGTGAATTATAGGGCACTTGCAAGTCGTGTGTGACAAGAAAAGTGTGCAGTGTGCCGGGTGATATAGGAAGTGTGCAAGGAAAATGAAATACCTAATCCTTATCCTATGGGAGTACATCAGAAGGAGTGTTCAGCAGTAAGCAAGATTTAGTTCATAAATATTTAAGAAGGAAAATGTTTTAAGAGGATGCTCATAAGAAGACATTGTGCATATCCTTTACTTAGTTACAGAAATAGGATCTACGGGATTTAACATTCTCCCGTTATATAGTCCACCGCCACCACTGACCCTGTATAGACAAAGGAAAGTGAGGCAGCACTACCAAATGAGTGAAAAAAATTATCCTTTAATTTCACGTGCGACGTTTCAGCTCAGTGTGAGCTATGCTTGAGAAAGGTTCACACTGAGCTGAAACGTCGTACGTGGAATTAAAGGATAATTTTTTTCACTCATTTGGTAGTGCTGCCTCACTTTCCTTTGTCTATACTGAAGGGTCATTCAGACTATGACCTGGGAGGCGTGCACGCAACTTATTTCTATCCGGTGCTGCTGATCTATACCTTACTACTGACCCTGTATAAATGTCCATTTGCAATGAGCATAAGCAATGTTAGAGAATAAGCAAGGTATTTAAAGTTAATGGGGAATCCCGACAAGATTCCACGGTATAACGGATATCTGTTAGATTGGCAGGGATCGACAGCTAGAATGCTCATCCATCAGAAGAACAGGGGACTTGTGCCCCCTATCTGCTGTAAAATAATTTATAGCAAGGTAAGAAGAAGGACAGAGTCTGAGCATTTTCATAAAATGTTCCATTGTGGTCTATGGGAGTTAGAGAAAAAAGCCCTTTCCGTGACCCTCAAACCCCCCAAATCTTTTGATCGGTGGGAGTCCCAGTGTTTGGACCCTTACTGATCCAACATTTGTCCCCTATCCCGTGGATAGGATTACCCTTTAAAGAGGTTGTCCCATCTCTAAAACCCCGTTTTGAAATTAAAGAGGACCTATCACCATATTTTTCTAAATATAACTAGTCAAAAAAAGTTTTAAAAAAGAGTTTATAAGGAGTGCACCTATTATGCAATTAGGCCATTGTGACCTCTGAAGCCAGCGCATGCATCCTCTCTGATGGCTCCGTTCATGCACAGCGCCGCCATCGTCACATTCCCACAAACTCCTGCGGCATAGACTATAATAGGAGGAGCGCCGGTACGTTTTAATTGTTCTGCTATAATTTAAATTTCCCAGCGCTCTCTTTAAGTTAATGTTGTATTACATGGTGCCCATTCAAATGTGCCCACTTACTGAACTGGCCGTTACTAACTGATCTACTTGCTATCCCTCTGTCTGTATCAGTTTCTTTCTGTTCAGCAATCCATTCATTATCCATTTTTTCCTCATGATTCCAACATTTACCAGGGGTATTTAAAAAAAAAAAAAAAAAAAAAAAAAGACAAGTGAATAGGTGTCTGTTATCCATTATTGTTGCATTAGAGGGGTTCTGTGAGATTAGAAAAATATGGCTTTATTGTTCCAGAAACAGCAACACTTTTGGCCATGGGTTGTGAATGGGGCTGAGCTGCAATACCAGACGCAGCAAATGGACAATAGTGACACTGTTTATGGAAGAGAGCGGCCATGTGTTTTTTTATTATTATACAACTCTTTTTTAAATTGATACCAAATGAGGCACCAAATAGAATTTTTACTTCCCAATGAAATGAACAGGCTGCTCTATTTGTCCACAGCAACGTTGCGCTCCAATGCATTAGTTGGCATCCATTAGCATGCGTTGCTGATTTCCAATAAATGCTTGCAGCAGCTCTTTAGACAATGGCTTCCTTATCTTGTTATTTTGTACTGTTTTCTAAAATACTTTGTGCTCTTCTAAAATTCACCTGCGCCTTCTTCTTGTACTCTCTTGATTCTAACCTTTTACATTATTTCCTGGCTGTGTATTAATCTTCCTCACTCTACATATATATCTTGTGCTCCTGCTCCTCGTGTCTGCCGCAGAGACAGCAATGGTCACTCTGTGTATTTATCACAGATCGAGAAAATTTCATCACCATCTATTGTCTTGAGAGAAAAAATGCTTGACGTGTTGACAGCCGAGTCTCTTTAACCTGAGATCCATTTACCCTTATCTGTCTCGCTGTGCTTCTCCAGTCTGACTGAACAAGTTCCAAATCAATGATTCATTTATTTTGTGGTTCACTGTGTCCCTTTTTCTTGCTCAAATTCATTTACTATCTTGAGCTGGTGACTTGTGCTGTTTAGTTCTTGTAATGTATTAGAATAGTCGCTGACCTCTGTCATCTGCAAGTCAAGAACGTCTGTGGAAAGGCGGAGGCGCCATGGTTAAAAGAACAATGTAGCTACTGTAGAACTATAGAGGCTGCACATAGTATCTCCTGTTTATCCAGGTATTTTGTAGGTTAATTTTTTTTATTTTTAAAGGGAAGGTGATATATAATATTTATACAGGAGCATCAAGTTATTTTTCTGGATACATCTTAAATTGCATTAAACATTCCTTAGAAAGATTATTTACAATTAGATGTCCATTATAAGGTTGTATATGTTTAGATTGATTGTCATTTTTTTTATAGTAATTTAAAAAAATGTGGGAAAAAACGAAAATAAAAACACAAAATACAGTAAGAGACCATGGTCCAATATCCTCATGGGCACAGGTAGTGATATCAGACATGATCATATAAAAAATACATAATAGTATAATGTTGCAGGCATGTGCCCGAAAAAAGGATCTTGCCATAGCCACACTATTTGTACTGGTAGCAAGATTTTTTTTTAACAGCAAACAACCAAAATACAGGGAAAGTTGAAAGACATATTGACATTAGTGTAGCTAAACGTTTGACAAACTTCTGACATGTCATAGTGACATGTCAGAAGTTTGGATTGGTGGGGGTCCGAGCACCGAGACCCCCACCAATTGCTAGAACGGAGCAGCTGAAGCGCTCGTGTGAGTTCTCAGCCGCTTCGTGTCTGTTCGGCTTTTTCCGGAAAGCCGATGTATCGGAGTACGGGCTCATAGACTTTGTATTGAGTCCGTACACCAATGCATTTATTTAAGGAAAAAGCCGAACAGACACTAAGTGGCTGAGCGCTCACACAAGCAATTCAGCTGCTTCATTCTAGCGATTGGTGGGGGTCTCAGTGCATGGACCCCACCAATCCAAACTTCTGACATGTCACTATGACATGTCAGAAGTTTGTCAAATTTTTAGCTACACTTTAAGCGGCTCCTAATGTACATAAAGGTTATCAAACTATCTAGGGGCATATCTTCAGATTGGTCCTAATAATATAGTGGGAAGCTAAGATTTTGATTGTGGAAGAATATCACATTAAACTCAGAATACTGTGACAGGTTCAGTTTGAACTCAGTGGGATTGTCTTTTTCGGGACTTTTGGGGCCCATTATTGTGTCAGAGCCTTGACCCACCATAGGATCCTCTGGTACTCCGATAGGATAGCCCTACCCTGACTACAGCTGACTATAATTAGACGACTCAAAAGGTAATGTGGCTACATTTTAATTTGGTGGTACCAAGGCTAATATAATAGGAGCTTATGTTTCCAATCAGTAATTCATTAATGTACTCTCACTAGTAGAGTAGCTCACGCTGCAAGTAGGAGTGGTCCGAAGAAAAAATAAAGAACGGGTAATCCTATCAGCATCTGTGAAGCCCATGTATGGTCTATTGACTAGTTTTTTTTTGACAGTCTTTCACCTGCAATCCAAACGTTGGGTTTATCCAAGTGTACTCTATAGCGTCCATGGGCGCGGATCGTCGGGATTACTTACCCCCCGGCGGCCGCAGCCATGGATCTGTGAGCGCTGGCTCACATCTCCTTCCCAGGAGATGCCAGCGCTCACTTCCGCTCTGGTCCTCTGTGTCCCGTAGGGTGCACGCGCATGCTCGTGCCCGGCCTTAAAGGGAATCATCATCATCAATTAGCCCATGATTCCCCTGGACTATAAGAAGGGCCCTGCCCCTTTGCTCATTGCCTGAGCGTTGTTAGTATTCCCATGTCAGTCTTGCAAATATCCTGTTCCTGTTGTTACCCGTGCCCTGTTACCTGTATCCTGTATCCCGTACTATGTTCTTGCTCCTGAGCCTGTTAGTGTTGGAGTCGTGTCATACTGCACCTGCTGTCATCTGCCACGTCCAGTGTCTTCTGCCACGTCCAGTGTTATCTGCCACGTCCAGTGTCTTCTGCCACGTCCAGTGTCATCTGCCACGTCCAGTGTTATCTGCCACGTGTGACGCAACCTGCTGCACCTGCTGTCAACCACCACGTCTGGCGTAACCTACTGCACCCACCTCCATCCGTTCTAAAGCCTCAGCCACTGTCTGGACTATACAGGTACACTAGTGCGGGAAATTGTATTGCGTGACATACTCATAGCTGCCATTTCTGGTGTTAAATTACTCTTACTAATAAGAGTACATGAGAGTGTATATTGTAGAACTGCAAATGATTTGTTTCTCTAATATACAATACTGCCGGCTGCACACATTCAGAAAAGAGGGAAGGTCCACCTTCACCTCCAATTTTATTGTTCCAATGCATCTAAAACAAAAATTAAGCAAATGTGCAAATACCCTTAATTATAAAATCTCCTATTGTTTTGTGCCTACAACACCTATGAGTCTATATGGTAACAGATTACAAACAAGAGTGTAGTGTAGTTTAATCCTACAGTCATTCTTGCTGCCATGTTCCCTACTTCCTACTAACCCACCCAATGTAGATACAGTTAGGTCCAGAATTATTTGGACAGTGACAGAATCTTCATGATTTGGGCTCTGCATGCCACCACATTGGATTTCAAATGAAACAACTGAGATGCAATTGAAGAGTAGACTTTCAGGTTAGGGCCTGTTCACATCACCGTTCGCTTTCCGTTCCAGGGTTCCGTCGGAGGGTTCCGTCGGGTGAACCCCGAAACGGAAAGTGAAATTGACAGCACAGCTTCTGTTTCAGTCACCATTGATCTCAATGGTGACGGAAACATCGATAATGGTTTCCGTTCGTCACCATTCCGGCTGGTTTACGGTTTTCCGACGGAATCAATAGCGTAGTCGACTCCGCTATTGATTCCGTCGGAAAACCGGAAACCAGCCAGAATGGTGACGAACGGAAACCATTAGCGATGTTGCCGTCACCATTGAGATCAATGGTGACTGAAACGGAAGCTGTGCTGTCAGTTTCACTTTCCGTTGCGGGGTTCACCCGACGGAACCCTCCGACGGAACCCCGGAATGGAAATGAACGGTGATGTGAACAGGCCCTAAAATTCAAGGGGTTGAACAAAAATATCCTGCGAAACGTTTAGGACCATTTTTCTACTTGGCCTCCTCATTTCAGGGGCTCAAAAGTAAGTGGACAAATTAACATTACCATAAATAAAATGTTTTTTTTTAATACTTTGTAGAACATCCTTTGCAGGCAATGACTGCCTGAAGTCTGGAACCCATGGACATCACCAAACGCTGGGTTTCCTCCTTTGTGATGCTTTGCCCGGCCTTTACTGCATCTGTCTTCAGTTGTTGCTTGTTTGTGGGTCTTAAGTTTTGTCTTAAGCAAGTGAAATGCAGCTCGATCGGGTTGAGATCTGGTGATTGACTTGGCCATTGCAGAATATTCAACTTCTTTGCCTTATAAACTCCTGGGTTGCTTTCGCAGTATGTTTTAGGTCATTGTCTATATGTACTGTGAAGCGACGTCCAATCAACCCTGCTGCATTTGGTTGAATCTGAGCAGAAAGTAAATCCCTGAACACTTCAGAATTCATCCGGCTGCTTCTGTCTTCAGTCACATCATCAATAAACACTAGTTGACCCAGTGCCTTTAGCAGCCATGCATGCCCATGCCATCACACTGTCTCCACCATGTTTTACAGAGGATGTGGTGTGCTTTGGATCATGAGCTATTCCAAGCCTTCTCCATACTATCCTTCTCCCATCATTCTGGTATGTGTTGATCTTAGTTTCATGCTGTTCCAGAACTGGGCGGCTTCTTTGGATGTTGTTTGGCAAAGTCTAATCTGGCCTTTCTATTTTTGAGGCTGATTAATGGTTTGCACCTTGTGGTGAACCCTCTGTATTTGCTCTCATGAAGTCTTCTCTTTATGGTAGACTTAGATACTGATACACCTGCTTCTAGGAGGGTGTTCTTCACTTCGGTAGATGTTGTGAAGGGGTTTTTCTTCACCATGGAAAGGATTCTGCGATCATCCACAACTGCTGTTTTCCGTGGACGTCCAGGCCTTTTGGAGTTCATGAGATCACCAGTGCGCTCTTTTTTCCCAAGAATGTACCAAACTGTTGATTTGCCACTCCTAACATTTGTGCTATTTCTCTGATGGATTTCTTCATTTTTTTCAGCCTAGCGATGATCTGTTTCACTTGCATTGAGAGCTCGTTTGACCTCATTTTGTGGGTTCACAGCAACAGCTTCCAAATGCAAATGCCACACCTGGAATCAACTCCAGACCTTTTACCTGCTTAATTGATGATGGATTAACGAGGGAATAGCCCATGCAGCCCATAAATAGCTTTTGAGAGAATTGTCCAATTACCTTTGGTCCCTTGAAAAAGAGACAGCTACATATTAAAGAGCTGTAATTCCTAAACCCTTCCTCAAATTAGGATGTGAATACCCTCAAATTAAATCTGAGAGTCTGCACTTTAAGCCCATATTGATTATATAACTGTATATACAATATGTTTTGGTAAACAGCTAAAATGCCAAAACTTGTGTCACTGTCCAAATAATTCTGGACCTAACTGTAAGTAAGAAGTAGGGGGTAGATGGGAGGTAGTGTGACTGCAGGATCAGACCAAATAAAGCCTAACTGTATACTGTTACCAAGGAGACACATAGGTCTGCATAGGAGCTGTAGACACAAAGGAAATTAGATTTTTTTAATTAGACTTTTTGCTTAATTTTTGCTTAATATTTAATTTTAGATGCATTGGAACAAAAAAATAAATAAATTGGTTCTCTAGGAATATGTGCCAGTACCTTCATTTTAAGAGTTCTCTAGATAACATATATTCAATGCAGTAATAATATTCCTAGAAATAATCAGTAATTTGGTCAAACTGTATCAAAGCCATTGGGAGGTGCTCAGTCTGCTTTATAAAGGGAAACAAATTGTGTTCTGCTCTTTAAACTCGACCTACATGCAATAAGAGATAGAACCTAAAATAAAATGATAAAGGTAGGTGATAAAAGTTGAAAAGTTACCTACAGCCAAAGAAATTAGATGGCAAATGCTATAAAGGAAACAAATTCAGAATTTATTGTATCCAGTAAAGGTTTTCTACAGCTGTATCAACACAATGAGGATTTAATGACTGAGCAGCGGGTATGGTTGAGAAAGAGGGGTTTTTAATTGTAGTGAATGTATCTTACCCGCTCCGGCCAAGTTAAAGTTGTACAAAATCCAAACACTTGGTTAAAGTTATAAGATGGAATGATCAATCTTTTTGACTTTCCTGGTAAACATGTTACACCGGGGGGTCACAATATAGTTTTATTACCTCACTGTCAGGGATTATGCCATTACTAGAATGATAAAATATTCTTCTGGGGATTTCTTTAATTTTATTTTTCGTACGATCACAGGAGCTCATACCAATAAATTTAGTTGAATGTGGTGTCGCTATTAACTAATTCCGTTTAAATCCTCCAGGGCTGCCCAGACGCAAACACTTCAAAGGATTTTTATAGTATATTGAAAATGATATTCACCCTGGGACGGAGGTTTAAGCAGTGATCTGCTACTGTTTTCTTTATGATTAGAACTACAACACAGCTAAATGTCATTTAGTCGAAACATTGTGTTCCGATGGATTTGTAAAACTGGTCGACTGTTTGCTTTTAATAAAATCCCTTTATGCTGTCAAGTAAATTTTGTTATTTTTACAAAAACAAGAAGGGTTTGTTTGATATTACTGTTAATTACATCACTGAAGGAATTAAAATGATCACAGTCGTATTCTCTCATAAAATCGTCAGTGGAAATTGTAATATACTTTGTAGCATAAATGCAAACAATAATACAAAAAATATATCTTTCATTGGAGCAAGGGAGGCTCAATACAATATCCAAATATCTCTGCTCTCGTCATCCTTTATCCATCTGGCGAAATACTTACCTATTCAAACTTCTGCAATGTTGTCAAAATAAGTTAAAGAAAGACTACTTCATGCCTTAAAGGGGCAGAGCACAAATTCGATTCAAAGAATAGCAAAGGTAGAGTCAATGTGGCATGCACCGCCCCTACAGGTCATGCACCAGGCGTTTCCGTTTTTTGTGTAGTGTTTCTTTAAAAAAATGTCAACTACAAAAAAACTACAATGATTGTATATAGGATGTAATCAGTTACTTTGTTTACAGTTTTATAGATAATTAACCACCTATGGACCACGATATTTTTAGTCCTTAACTTCTTCAGGACAGCCATATGGCTATATACGTTCCAACTGCCGATGCCCCGTGCAGTTGTTATGTATATGTAAACATTGGCAGCCTGGAACGGGGTTTAATGAGTTGCAGTGCTGCTTCATTGTATGCAGCGCTGCACTCTCATGTCTGCCAGGGCTTTGAATGCCCCAGCGCCACACCCAAACCACCTGTAGATAGCACAAGCCCACCTGTAGATAGCGCTACCTAAGCTCTCTCTAGCCACGGAGTCCCCAGTCAAATCACTTCATATATGAACAGTGACGTCAGTAGCTACTCCGGGAGTGGAGTCCTCTGCCAGAGCGTCGGCAACGCCTTGGCCAGAGATTCCGCTCCTAGAGGTAACCCCTGACGTTACTGTCCACAGGGAGTGTGGTGCTATCTACAGGGGGTGCTCTCTACAGCTGTGTGGCATTATCTACATAGGCCCTGTGGCACTATATGGGTACTAACTACAGGGGACACTGTGGTGCTATCTACATGGGCACTGTGTGTGGCACTCTGTTGGCACTGTCTACAGTGGGAACTCTGGCACTATGGTGGCACTATCTATGTGGGCACTGACACTATCTACAGTGGGCAATGTGGCACTATCTACAGGGGTATTGTGGCATTATCTTTATGGGCACTGTAGTGTTTTCAGGGTTAGGGACACAAAACCCTAATGACTAAAATTCATCCATTTTTTTTAAATGCCATGAAAAATGGAAGGCAAATGGCGTTTAAATGGTCAGGCGGTCTAGAAATGGATTCAAATTTTGAGACACACTGATGGAAAACGGCCATGAAAAACTGAAAGTTGATCCGTTGTTAACTGCCCTTTTTCACATTGTGTGAATATACGTAGCCTTATAGCCCCTCACAGCAATCCAGGCTGATGAAGAGAGAAGATTACTAATTGTTACAGAGCTGCGTCAGCATATATATGTACATATATATATATATATATATATATATACACATATGTATATATTAATATATATATATATATATATATATATACACACACATACATGTAATATAGATAAATATATATATAAAAAAAATACAAAAAGGTGTTTTTTCACATTTTTTGTGATATGTCTGTAATGGCAGGGGGTAGGGAGACGGACAAGTGAGCCCTAATCTACCCGCCACTCTGTCCCTGCCTACTTGCAACGACCCGCCCTAGGCGACGGGATACAACTGGGCGGCGGTCCCTGCGCTCAGTAAGTGCACGACAAACACGACAAACATACAAGGAACACAAGCAAGGAAAAGGGGCCGTTGCCCATGGCAACACCGTGAGCAACCAGAGTGGTGAACGAGCCGAGTCAAGCCAGGAGTGTGCGAGGTACAAAACGAAAAGCAGAAGAGTAGTCGGTAAGCCAGGGTCGGTATGGAGCAGGATCAAAAATAGCAGGAGCTGTAGCTGGGCCAGGAACCACAAGGAAAGAAACAAAAGCAATAACAAGCACCGAGGGACAGGAAGTGCAGGCTTAAATAGACCGAGGGCGGGAGCTAGCTGAGTCTGGCCAGGTTACGATAGGCTCTCCCACTCCTAAGCCTGCCAGCCTGAATGGTGGAAGCAGGAGTCAGTCTCAGGGATGTATTCTCAGGTGCTGACTGATTAGTTCTGGGAGTTAACCCCGCTGTGCCTGGCAGATCCTTTACAGTACCCCCCCTTTTATGAGGTGCCACCAGACCCTTTCTAAGTGGACCTGGCTTACTGGGGAAACGCAGGTGGAACCTCCTGACCAATACCCCAGCGTGAACATCCCGGACGGGTACCCAAGTCCTCTCCTCGGGCCCGTATCCTCTCCAATGGACCAGGTACTGGAGGGAGCCTTGGACCATCTTGCTGTCCACAATCCTGGCCACCTCGAATTCCACCCCCTCCGGGGTGAGGATGGGAACAGGAGGTCTCCTCGAGGGAGCCAAGGACGGGGAGCAGCGTTTGAGGAGGGAGGCATGAAACACGTCGTGTATCCGAAAAGACGGGGGTAACTCCAGCCGGAAGGAGACAGGATTGAGGACCTCAATGACCTTATACGGCCCAATATACCGGGGAGCAAACTTCTTGGACGGAACCTTGAGACGCAAGTTCCTAGACGACAACCACACCAGATCCCCGACCATAAACAGGGGGTTAGCAGAACGTTTTTTATCAGCCTGAGTTTTTTGTACGCTCTGGGACACCTCTAGGTTTTTCTGAACCTGGGCCCAGACTGTGCACAGTTCCCGATGAACGACCTCTACCTCAGGATTGTTGGAACTACCAGGTGAAACGGAGGAGAACCGTGGATTAAACCCAAAATTACAAAAAAAAAGGAGAGACCCCTGACGAGTTACTGACCCGGTTATTAAGGGAAAATTCGGCGAGGGGAATGAAAGAGACCCAATCAAATTGACAGTCAGAGACAAAACACCTTAAGTATTGTTCTAGAGACTGATTAGTCCTCTCCGTTTGGCCATTGGTTTCAGGATGGAAGGCAGAGGAGAAGGACAGATCAATCCCCAACTTCATACAGAAGGCTCTCCAAATCAATGAAACAAATTGTACCCCTCTGTCCGAAACAATATTGACAGGGACCCCATGGAGACGCAGGATGTGTTTGACAAACAAGGTAGCCAACGTTTTGGCGTTGGGTAGTTTCTTGAGGGGCACAAAGTGGCACATCTTACTGAAGCGGTCCACCACCACCCACACCACCGACTTGCCTTGGGATGGAGGCAAATCGGTGATAAAATCCATGGAGATATGTGTCCAAGGTCTCTGGGGAATGGGCAACGAACGCAGTAAGCCCGCTGGTCGGGACCTGGGAGTCTTGGACCTAGCACAAACCTCACAAGCGGCGACGTAGGCCTTAACGTCTTTAGGCAACCCAGGCCACCAATAATTTCTGGTAATGAGGTGTTTGGTACCCAGGATGCCTGGATGGCCAGATAGTGCGGAGTCATGATTTTCCCTAAGTGCCCTTAGCCGGAATTGCAGGGGAACAAACAGCTTGTTCTCAGGAAGGTTCCCGGGAGCTGCACCTTGATCAGCAGCAATTTCAGAGACTAAATCAGAATCGATCGAGGAAATGATTATACCTGGAGGCAAAATACAAGCAGGATCTTCCTCCGAAGGAGGGCTGGCCATGAAGCTACGCGACAGTGCATCAGCCTTAATATTTTTAGACCCAGCCCTATAGGTAACCAAAAAATTGAATCTGGTAAAAAATAACGCCCATCGAGCTTGTCTCGGGTTTAGCCTCCGGGCAGATTCTAGGAAAACCAGATTCTTGTGGTCGGTAAGGACCGTTACCTGGTGCCTAGCCCCCTCCAGGAAGTGGCGCCACTCTTCAAATGCCCATTTAATGGCTAAGAGTTCGCGGTTGCCAATATCATAGTTACTTTCAGTTGGCGAAAACTTCCTGGAGAAGTAGGCACAGGGGCGGAGATGGGTGAGGGACCTGGTACCCTGGGACAAGACAGCCCCCACTCCCACCTCAGATGCGTCAACTTCCACGATAAATGGCTCCATTTGGTTGGGCTGAACCAGCACCGGGGCCGAGACAAAGCACTTCTTAAGGACCTCAAAAGCCTGGACAGCCTCAGGAGGCCAGTGGAGGAGATCAGAACCTTTGCGAGTGAGGTCCGTAAGGGGCTTAGCGATGACCGAGAAGTTAGCAATAAATCTCCTGTAATAATTAGCAAACCCCAAAAAACACTGTAACGCCTTCAGGGAGGCAGGTTGGACCCATTCCGCCACAGCCTGAACCTTGGCGGGGTCCATGCGGAATTCATGAGGAGTGAGGATTTGACCCAAAAATGGAATCTCCTGTACCCCAAACACACATTTTTCGGTTTTGGCAAACTGTTTATTTTCCCGAAGGACCTGGAGCACCTTCCTGACATGCTCCACGTGGGAGGACCAGTCCTTGGAAAACACCAGTATGTCATCAAGGTACACTACCAGAAAAATCCCCAGGTAATTTCTCAAAATCTCATTTATGAAATTCTGGAAGACCGCAGGGGCATTACACAACCCAAAGGGCATGACGAGGTATTCGAAATGGCCTTCGGGCGTGTTAAACGCAGTCTTCCACTCATCCCCCTCTTTGATGCGAATAAGGTTATACGCCCCCCGTAGATCCAATTTAGAAAACCATTGGGCCCCCTGAACCTGATTAAAGAGATCAGGAATCAAAGGAAGGGGATACTGGTCCCTTACCGTGACCTTATTCAGGCTACGGTAGTCAATGCATGGCCTAAGACCACCATCCTTCTTCCCCACGAAGAAGAAGCCAGCACCTACCGGAGAAGAAGAGGGACGAATGTAACCCTTGGCCAGGGATTCCTGGATATACACTCTCATAGCTTCACGTTCGGGACAAGAAAGATTTAAATATCCTACCCTTAGGAAGCTTAGCTCCTGGTACCAATTCGATAGCGCAATCGTATTCTCTATGAGGAGGTAACACTTCGGAGGCCTCCCTAGAGAAAACATCAGCGAAGTCCTGAACAAACTCGGGTAGCGTATTCGCCTCCTTAGGGGGAGAAATAGAATTAACAGAAAAACATGACGTACAACATTCATTACCCCATTTGGTTAGCTCCCCAGTATTCCAGTCAAACGTAGGATTATGCAACTGCAACCAGGGAAGACCTAGAACCAAATCGTACGATAATCCCTGCATCAACAGTACAGTGCATTGCTCCAAATGCATGGAGCCAACAAGGAGTTCAAAAACAGGGGTATGCTGTGTAAAATAACCATTAGCAAGAGGAGTGGCGTCGATACCCACTACCGGGACAGGTTTAGGCAAATCAATAAGAGGCATAGCAAGGGACATAGCAAATTCCACAGACATGATATTAGTAGAGGACCCTGAATCCACGAAAGCACTGCCGGTAGCAGACCTACCACCAAAAGAGACCTGAAAGGGAAGCAAGATCTTAGTACGTTTCATATTTACGGGAAATACCTGTGCGCCCAAGTGACCTCCCCGATGATCACTTAGACGCGGAAGTTCTCTGGCTGCAACCTTACGCTTAGGACAGTTGTTCACTTGATGCTTGTCGTCCCCACAGTAGAAGCAGAGACCATTCTTCCTGCGGAATTCTCTACGTTGTTGGGGGGACACGGAGGCCCCGAGTTGCATAGGTATCTCTGAATCTTTCGGGGAGGAACGAAGCAACGGAGCTTTGGGAGGCATCATGGGGGAGTCGGAGGAGAAAACACATAAACGTTCACGTTGTCGTTCCCTGAGACGTCGGTCAAGTCGTATCGCTAAAGCCATAACCTGGTCTAGGGAGTCAGAAGAGGGATAGCTAACTAGCAGGTCTTTCAGGGCATTCGACAGACCCAACCTAAACTGGCACCTTAAGGCAGGGTCATTCAGCCGAGAAGCTACGCACCACTTCCGAAAGTCAGAGCAATACTCCTCAACAGGTCTCTTACCCTGACTTAAGGTCACCAGCTGACTCTCGGCAAAGGCAGTCCTGTCAGTCTCGTCATAAATAAGTCCGAGAGCAGAAAAGAAACAATCAACGGAGGAAAGTTCAGGGGCGTCAGGAGCCAAGGAGAAGGCCCACTCTTGGGGCCCTTCCTGGAGCCGGGACATAATTATACCCACCCGCTGGCTCTCAGAACCTGAGGAATGAGGCTTTAAACGAAAGTAAAGCCTACAACTCTCCCGAAAGGAGAGAAAAGTCCTCCGGTCCCCTGAGAACCGGTCGGGCAACTTGAGGTGGGGTTCAAGAGGTGCGGTGCGGGGAACTACCAGGGTAGCATCAGGCTGGTTGACCCTCTGAGCCAGGGCCTGGACCTGTAGGGAGAGACCCTGCATTTGCTGAGCCAGGGTCTCACGGGGATCGATAGTGGTGTCAGGGACCAGGGGTAGACTAGGTATGGGCTTGTTATTATGTAATGGCAGGGGGTAGGGAGACGGACAAGTGAGCCCTAATCTACCCGCCACTCTGTCCCTGCCTACTTGCAACGACCCGCCCTAGGCGACGGGGTACAACTGGGCGGCGGTCCCTGCGCTCAGTAAGTGCACGACAAACATACAAGGAACACAAGCAAGGAAAAGGGGCCGTTGCCCACGGCAACACCGTGAGCAACCAGAGTGGTGAACGAGCCGAGTCAAGCCAGGAGTGTGCGAGGTACAAAACGAAAAGCAGAAGAGTAGTCGGTAAGCCAGGGTCGGTATGGAGCAGGATCAAAAATAGCAGGAGCTGTAGCTGGGCCAGGAACCACAAGGAAAGAAACAAAAGCAATAACAAGCACCGAGGGACAGGAAGTGCAGGCTTAAATAGACCGAGGGCGGGAGCTAGCTGAGTCTGGCCAGGTTACGATAGGCTCTCCCACTCCTAAGCCTGCCAGCCTGAATGGTGGAAGCAGGAGTCAGTCTCAGGGATGTATTCTCAGGTGCTGACTGATTAGTTCTGGGAGTTAACCCCGCTGTGCCTGGCAGATCCTTTACAATGTCTATTGATAATAAAAATTAAAAACATGGAATTAAATAAGCTAATCTAGAGAATAAAAGCCTCATAAGTCTTGGAAAAAAAACAACAAAGTAAAAATAGTTGTGATATTCAAAGGATTATAGTTTAAAGAAGTGCATATCAGAAATGGAAAATTTGACCTGGACACAGGGGTATCAATGACCCTTGGTCATGAAAGGGTTAATGACTAGGCACAATTTAGAAGTTCGTAAAGCTGGAAATATTTTTTAACTATTTTAGGATATCCACACAATTTTTGCATATTTTTTTTCATAACAGATTATTTTATTTTTGTAAAATGGATGGAACATATTTTTAAGTTCTGCACATTACATTGCATTACATTATAGCGTAAACCAGTACAATATTTAACTCTTTTGTTTTCTATTCTCTTACTGGCAAAGCAAGAAACACAAGAGTTTTCAACATTTATATCCTCCCTCTAGGGCAATGATTCCCACTTTAGGACATTACTTCAAGTGTCACCATTCAGAAGTGCAGTACGACAAGGAATATTATTGTTGGTGTGAAACTTAGGTTTCATAGAAGGTGGAGATAGATTTATATATCACATAGATTTGGGAACGTATGGCAGATCCTCTACATATTGTCACTTTCCAGAAGTTAAAAAAAAGTTGATATTTCCTTTCATTAGTGTATGCATTACTGTAGGGCTAGATTTCCAGGTAGTGGGAGATGGAGTGAAGGTATGAGGACCAGGAAAATGTTACTGTAATCGATAGAAGACTCACATTCATCTAAGCTCCGCTGACCTAATAGAGCAGATTTTCATCAATTCTATGAACTGGATGTGAAGTGACATCAATCTCTTTTGCTCAGCATCAAATGTGAGTACCTTTGAATAGCAAGTAACATATAGAACTGGGAACAACCTGGCATGAATGAACGCTTCATGTCGGGAAGTATTGAAACCCAAGACACTAACAAAACATCATGAAGCATATACGTTCATATCTGTGCAGTAAATATATTACATAAACAATCAGGTTATTTCCTTGTTACTTCTTACTGTGTACTTTTTTTATTTGTTTTTTATAAATTATATTATTCATTTAGTTAATTTTCTTATTGTGTTTTTAATGTTCTTTTATTGTTATCCTAGCCTAACTTAATCGACCTTTTACTGGCCATACATAGTACAGGAGCATAGCTAGGGCACGGGGTTCTAGGTGCCTGGTAAAGATCAACAAGCCTTGACCATTGAGATAGTCTAGCGAGGGAAGCTAAGGCTTCGTTCACATCTGCGTTGGGACTCCGTTCATGGGTTCCATCGGAGCTTTCCATCAGGGGAACCGATGAACGGAATCTAAACTAAAACAAACGTAAACCATAGGTTTGTCACCGTTGCGTAAGGTTTCCGTCATTTTGATGGAATCAATAGAGTAGTCGACTCCGCTATTCATTCTGTCAAAATGACGGAACCCTTACACAACGGTGAGAAATGGAAACCATTTGCACCAGATTCATCATTATTAAAATCAATGGTGATACATAAGGAAACCTATGGTTTCCATTTGTTTCAGTTTGGATTTCATTCATGGGTTCCGCTGACGGAAAGCTCAGATGGAACCCATGAACGGAATCCCGACACAGATGTGAACTAAGCCTAACTGAAACATGGAATACAGGATACAGGTGGCAGGGCACGGGAACAGAATCGTGATTGTGCAGTGAAAGAAGCTGGGCTGGAACAATGAGAAGTATATGATGCTGATTGGTCACTGATTGGTCAGCGTCATACACTCCTCTGTACAACACCCAGTTGGTAAAAAGTAAAAACACGCCCAGTTGTCTATTAAGAAAGTAATTAGCATAAATCTAAAATTGCTCATAACTTGCTCAAAAATGATCGTTTTTCAAAATAAAAACCACTGCTGTTATCTACATTACAGCGCCAAACAGATTATGTAGGAGATAGGGCATTTATAATCTGGTGACAGAGCCTCTTTAAGTCCAGGGTGATCATGGACTAATTAGTGATGTTAAACATGTGCGCGCACTGGCCCTTTAAGGCCGGGCGCGAGCATGTGCGCGCGCCCTACAGGACACAGCAGAGTGGAGCGGAAGTGAGCGCTACAAGTCCATGGCTGCGGCCGTCGGGTGGTGAGTAATCCCGACGGTCCGCGGCCGTGGATGTTACAACAAGTTGAGTTGCGACTCTGCGCTGTAAGATGGTTGGAAGGACATCTTCACATTCTCAGGCTCCCAACTACACTGCTGGTATAGAAGGAGGCCCATAAAAAGTGTACCCTCCCATTTATGTGCACCCCCATCTAAAGTGAGACCTTATGCACTAGCCAAGTCTCCTCCCCTGCCCACTTTTGGGTGGCATATCCAACACCACAAATGTGTCCCTGATCTGGAAGTTAAACGCCACCTAGTCCCAAAGTAAGTCTAGAATTGAAGAAGTCTAGAGGTCCACATGTGAAGTAATAGAAGCTGTAGATTGTGAGAATATTACAGATGACAGATAACTATAAAAATGACAGGAAGTTTCAGCCATTGTTACCATATATAACCTGTATCATATGAGATATAATGATGTAAGTGAAATTTTAGATTTCATCATATTATACATTATCTTCAGGTCTATACCCGAGGGAAGCAACATATTCTCAGCCTGAGATGTAAAAAAAAATGTTTTTCCTTTATATTAGACAATAAAAATGAAAAGCCTTGTATGAAAAAATTATGCATATTATTCACTATTTTCATGGTGTATATTTGTAGTCAATTAAGTGTTAATGAAGCGTTACACTACATTCAGCCTCCGCTGCAATAAAATATTTGAAGGAGTTAACTATTTGTTGAACTCAGTAGCATCTTGTTTAGTGTGTATGTATATATATATATATATATATATATATATAGATATAGATATATCTATATATCTATATATATATATATATATATATATATATATATTTATACACATACGATGTGTTACACTATCCCCCTAAAACATGTCACAATGTTCTTTCCTGTTTAGCTTGCAAAACATATTTCCTACTGATGAATGTAAATATCAGCGTAGGAAAACACTACTGATCAGCTATGGGAATCTGCAACATAAAGGGATTTCCAGAAACAAAACTATCCATATTATATGTCTGGCCCATTCTCCATATAATAACATCATATCTTCTAGACATAAACTGTTTTTTTAGGGGACACAAGCACAGACGCTCTTCTCATATGCAGCTGATTCAGTCACTGATCATTTGTAATTGGTGTAAGGTATTATATTTATTTTACTTTTAAAAACTTTTATAAATAACTTGTAGGAGTTCTCTTTTAAAAACCACCTTCAAGTTTGCTGTTCATTGAAGCCAATTCAGAATACATACGTATCATGGCGGCTCCTCAAAACTAATTGTGTCCTTATCCTCATTTTCTTGTATGATAGCATAAAGCAAATGACTAAACATAAGGACTGCCCTAGGTCTTAAGTACATTACATTGTCCTTTATGCCTGTATTACAAGGCTATGTGCTACTACCTTTAACACAGACAGTAAAGGTCCTTTTACACCGGCCAATTATCTGGCATACGAGTGTTCACAGAACGCTCGTCTCTGATAATTGCCCCGTGTAAATAGGGCAACGATCAGCCGATGAACGAGCAAACGCTTGTTTATCAGCTGATCGTATAGTTTTAAAGAGGCTCTGTCACCAGATTTTGCAACCCCTATCTCCTATTGCAGCAGATCGGCGCTGCAATGTAGATAAGAGTAACGTTTTTTTTTTAAAAACGAGCATTTTTGGCCAAGTTATGACCATTTTTATAATTATGTAAATGAGGCTTTCTAAAGTACAACTGGGCGTGTATTGTGTGTGTACAACTGGGCGTGTATTGTGTTCGTTACATCGGGGCGTTTTTACTTCTTTTACTAGCTGGGCGTTGTGAATAGAAGTATCATCCACTTCTCTTCACAACGCCCAGCTTCTGGCAGTGCAGACACAGCGTGTTCTCGAGAGATCACGCTGTGACGTCACTTCCTGCCCCAGGTCCTGCATCGTGTCGGACGAGCGAGGACACATCGGCACCATAGGCTACATTTGATTCTGCAGCAGCATCGGCGTTTGCAGGTAAGTCGATGTAGCTACTTACCTGCAAACGCTGAATCAACTGTAGCCTCTGGTGCCGATGTGTCCTCACTGGTCCGACACGATGCAGGACCTGGGGCAGGAAGTGAGTGACGTCACAGCGTGATCTCTCGAGAACACGCTGTGTGTCTGCACTGCCAGAAGCTGGGCGTTCTGAAGAGAAGTGGATGATACTTCTATACACAACGCCCAGCTAGTAAAAGAAGTAAAAACGCCCCGATGTAACGAACACAATACACGCCCAGTTGTACTTTAGAAAACCTCATTTACATAAATATAAAAATGGTCATAACTTGGCCAAAAATGCTAGTTTTAAAAAAAACAAAACTTTGCTCTTATCTACATTGCAGCGCCTATCTGCTGCAATAGGAGATAGGGGTTGCAAAATCTGGTGACAGAGCCTCTTTAAATGCAGAAACTATTATTGTGATCGGCAGCACATCTCCCTTAGTTTTCAATGTAAATTCTCATCTTTAATCATAATTTCTCAAATATCACTGATGTCAATTGTAGGTTTATGGATAACAAAATATCAGACAGACTGTGCAGGGGCCATTGAATAGTTAGGGTATGTTCACACGCAGTGACCAAAAACGTCTGAAAATACGGAGCTGTTTTCAGGCGAAAACAGCTCCTGATTTTCAGATGTTTTTGTAGCAACCCGCTTTTTTCGCGGCGTATTTTACAGATGTTATTGGAGCTGTTTTTCAATGGAGTCAATGAAAGACGGCTCCAAAAACGTCCCAAGAAGTGACATGCACTTCTTTTTCGCGGGCGTCTTTTTACGCGCCGTATTTTGACAGCGACGCGTAAAATTACACCTCGTGGGAACAGAACATCGTAAAACTCATATGCAAGCAATGGGAAGATGTTTGTAGGCGTAATGGAGCCGTTTTTCAGACGTAATTAGAGGCATAAAACGCCCGAATTACGTCTGAAAACACTGCGTGTTAACATAACCTAATAATGCAAGAATAAACTGGTGAGAACGGAAAATCATTTTAGCCCTGTGTATTCTGCTGTTGCGGGCTGCCTTCTGTTTACTGTAGATTATGTAAGGCTATTGCCAACTAATCTTTGGGCTGGCATTTGTGCACTGCTTGTGACATGCATGTTGCTGAACAGGCACAGTCTGTGGCCTCTCTTGTGCCTTTTTCATAGAACTACTGCTCACATTTTGGAATAATTGATATAACTATAGCTTTTGATGTATAGCTTCTACCTTTTTGTTGTCTGGGCAAAGCATCATGGGACAGGCAGTTCCCACAACTGTTGCCTGCAGATTGTCATCTCTGCAATCAAGATAGTGGACAAAAAAATCTGATTATTATCTTATAAATAAACAAGTTAGAGGGGAATTAGGAGAAAATAGAAGAACACTGTTATAATGCAGGATGTTAGGAGCTTGTTGGTATGATTTCATGTGTCTGCTGGGGATTCACTTTAAACGGGTTGTCTCCTCAGGGCAAAACCTTTCCATATGCCCTATTGGTATGTTGGAGGAAACCCACGCAAACACAGGGAGAACATACAAACTCCATTGCAGATGTTGTCCCTGGTTGGATTTGAACCTAGGGCCCCAGCGCTGCAAAGCAACAGTGCTAACCACTGAGCCATAGAGATGGACCTCTATTTGGGACCCCCCCTGCATGAATCAGGGGCAGCTGACAAAGCAGCATGTATAACATAATAATACATACTCCTGCAGCTATTGCAGGAGAAATACATGACTCACCGTCCTGGGGGATACCAGACCTGTGGCAATCAGATGCTTTCAGACTATAGGAGTTGTCTGTGATGAGAGAAACCCCATTTAAGACTACAAATACTAAGAAGATGCTACATAATATATATTGCCAGGTGATTGGTGGAAATTCTTAACAAATTAAAACAAAATACTGTCGGAATAAAAATTATAATAGTAAAAGAAGAGAAATGCAGAAATGTAGACTTCACTTTCCCTTGTTTTTGCTGCCTCTTTTAGACTGTGCTGCCCTAGGCAATATCTTATGTTTCTTAGATTGTAAGTACAGCACTGAATATAATTTAGATTACATTTCACAGTCATATAATTTAGCTTAGCATATTGTATAATGCTAGATAATCACAGGGTTATAATAATATGGAGTGCAGTCAGACCCTGGAGCCGGAAGGGCCCCAAAGAGTCCCATTGCCCCCTATGAGGAGACGAGTGTTATAAATAATGCATGATAGTTGGAAGGGTCTCTTACAGCTTTTGTATAGGGGTCCAATAGCTTCAAGTTATGCCCCTGCCCGCTCACAACTGTCCCATAATAATATTAATACAAAAGATTTTCCATGTATATACTATTAGCATACGTGTTTATGTGTCTAGTATGGTTCACACTTGTTAACTGACCCCCAGTTTCAGCATCCTATAAACTTAAAATGTCTCTTTCCATGTTTCATTATGAAATCTTGTATATGAATTATTATATGTTTTAATATTACAAAAGAACAGTTCAGCCAGATGTTCAGTAGTGTTTGCCAGTCCTCTATTCATCAGAATCCCAGTGTAAATTCCAGTCAGTGACTAATAATTGGCTGCGGAAACAATATAACAAGTGAGAGATTTACATCATAGACATTGATGCCAGGCCAATACAGGGACACTTATTGTAATTTTTATTTTTTCGCACTAATTAGCCCACAATGTGAAGTGGTTGGATACTTCAAGCTGATTCTGAAATCAATATAACAACAGTTGCTCAAAGTTAACCTGCCAAGAGCTTTCTAATGACTCTCTGCGGCAGATAATAAAAAAATTTCCAGCGCTTGTTAGATGGGCTAAGGTTTTATGCTTTTAGGATTTACTGAAAAAAAAATCTCTATTTCCACACATGATGTTGATAATCTGTTTAGGGAATCCTTGATCAGAAGTGAACGCATTAGAAAACTCAAAAATATAGTGATTACATTTTTTACACATTAAAATCTGCAATAATACACATAATATTTTTTAATATAGTTACTACTATCTCACACTTTTTTCTTGCCTGATACATTACAAATGTCATATGTGTCAAATTTTCATCTAGTACGTCGAGAAACCTTAATCTGTATCTCTGAATTGTGACACCTTGAAAAAATGCATCATAATATGTCATTTTTACATAAAAGACTAGAAAATATCAGTTACTGCACTAAATATATCTACTATTTGGAGGCATTCTTAGAATATTATATTACATGTGTGTGAATGAAAGTGCTTGGGGTTCCATGTTGCTCACGAACATGTTTCTTCTTAAAGTTCCGGCTGCCTCTAAGTGTTAAATGGATACCAATAAAATCTATAGGCGAAGGATACCACTGTTAGGCATCCATTTAACACATACGTCGTCCATAAACTATAATGGTATTCATGCAACATATACGTCCTAAAAAATCTATTAAAAAGCCAATGATGTATAAGTTCAATGTATACCTGTGAGATACAGATGTAGCCATCTTTATTCTGACTTTTATCGCATTAAATACTCAGTGTCAAGAAAGTTAACTTGACTCTTTCATTGGCTTTTGTTGTGTGATATCATGCTGCAGCAAGTTATCAGAGTCCAGATAAAGTTGGCTACATCCGTATGCCATATAGTCGCTTGCCTCACCCATAGACTCCCATCTTCAAAAAATATGTATTTTTTTGCTGGATCCCATAGGATAGAAAGTGTAGTCTACCACACTATTCCATCACCAAAAAAATGTTGTACTGACGTAAACCAGTCTGTTGGAGGCCTCTGTAGGGCTAATGAAGCCCTATGGATACATTTAGGAAGTACGTCAGGAGCATTCCCGGTAGAGATACTCTTTCTAAGGCACTACGTGCACAGAGCCTTAGAAAGAAAGAGTATCACTCCGTGGATGACCCATCAATTGTGTGCTGTGTAATGCAGCATCTCCCTTGTATCGCTGCTTCCCCCCAATGATAACAGCAATCCCCCCACAATCTTACAAAGGATACACATTAATATAAAATTCTCCAGTAATTCAGTATAGGGAAACAACACTTCACACCAGTACATTGGTCTCAGAAAACATTAAAACGAATCCAGGGTTGAGGCTTTACATAACCAAAAACAATTAAGAAGTAAAAGTCTGTGTTGAAATACGGAATTCTAAGTACAGACAAATGAAATTATCATTTAATAGTAGATTAAGCTTCACCTTAAGAAAACATGCACTCACTGATAATGACTTTAATGACTTTTTATCAATAGATAATTACACCTTTCAATTATGCAATATATTTAATGCATGGCGCATTCATTTATCTAGAAAATTTATAGACGCAGGTTTAAAACACCATTATGTAGAGGAGTTACAATCTAAAAATGTATTTCAGCACTGGGAGCTGTCCACTGTATTACCATAGAAAGGAGACCGACCTGTGCGCACATTTCTCCATCTGTAGGTGTATGCTAAATAACAGAAACCTAAAAAACATTACTAGCTGGTCTGCATTCATAATAGCTGCTGCATCTGATACATAACATTCTATCTGTGTCTCTGCTATATATGATGGATGCACCAGTCTGTGATACATGTGATATACAAACTATCAGTTATCTCTGTGCCTCGGGATAAATGTATAATGTTTGTTTATGCCACTAAGGTGGACAACTGAATTGTATTCTACATCATGTCTCTAGAACCAGAAATAATCAGAAAACAAAAACCTAAAATGAAAAAGTACCAGGTTTTTATAAATGAAATTAGTTTATTGTGTACTCTTTCAAAAACCCTATTAGAGAATTTTGAGTTAATACTAGGGGCACCCCATTACAGGACCTTCATCTATTAGCTAGAACTGAGAGAGGCAAAAAGAGCTTCTATCTAGGGGACTCGGCATGCCAAATCTGTGGTGGCATATGCCACCACTTTAAAGGGTTTTCCACGACTGGACAACTGATGACTTAACCACAGCATAGGTCATCAGTATATGATTGGTGCGGGTCCGACACCCATACCCCGCGCCGATCAGCCACGCTGGCTGCCTGCTGGATGTTTTGAAGGGTATGCAGTAGTTAGAGCCGGAAACAGATGGCTCCGACCACTGCATAGCGGCCATTCTCCAGAACTGCAACTCTGCTCTTATTCACTTGAATAGGAGCAGAGCTGCAGTACGCAGCTCGTCCGCTGTTGCGTGACCGGAGCCATCTGCTTCCAGCATGGACGTTCGGTGCACAGAGGCAGCCAGAGCAGCTGATTGATGCGGGGTCTGGCTGTTGGACCCCCACCGATCATATACTTATGACCTATCCTGTGGATAGGTCATCAGTTGTCCGGTCGTGGAAAACCCCTTTAAGGAAAGTCTTGGATGGACCAAAACATCTGAATTTAAATATTTAGGATTATTCAAATATAGTTGACTTTGCTTGGAATAAACCAATTTCTTAACTGCAGGGCTATCCTTTCGTGTGCTGTGGATTTTTGTTTCTATATAATTGTTAGGCCATTGCCGTATTCAGACAAAGTACTAACCATATCGTGTTCTACAAGTGTCTGCTTGTTATTCTTGAGACTGTAAGTGGCTCCTGCATGTTTCTTGTATGGATCACATCTTCTATTAGAAGGTTTTCATAGGGGCAGGTCACTGACAGTTCATGGTGGTCGATAAATATTCTGTCTCAGGTGCTTCTTCAATATGATTAATGCATTCATTGTGGAAACACATAACCCAGAAAATAAGTTACAGTGTCCATACTGTCACTGGCGGAATTCATTATTATTACCAAAGACCTTGACAAGCTGCTGTGTTTTATAACCTTTACAAATCAATAGGAATTTGTCCATGAATTAAACACCATGTACATACAATTCATAGTGAATGTTCAATAGCAAGTTCAGTTCTTCTATCAGAAAGTAACAGAAAAAAAAACTGACATTCACCCAGTAACAGTTACTTCTCACCCTCCTCTTTGAACCTTGTGGTACATTGCCAGTGGAAGTGAACATACTGTATATATGAAGCTTCAGCACGACCAAAAAAACAAAAAAAAAATCTCACGTGAGGTTCTATTAATTAATACAAATTTGAAATTTTGTCTTTCTGAGTTATAGATGTGTCAACCTTTACTTGAATTTGGTTAAGGACTCAAATTTTTCATGATACCATTTAAATACAATATCGCGACATGATGGCAAAACTTTTGACAGGCTGTAATTTACATCACAACCACTGGATGGCCTCACATACAGCATAGACATCTCGTGGCATGAAATCTTTTTTTAAAGCTGGTGATCTCGATTGTTATTTTATGTGGAATACGATTATTTACTAAAATAGACATGTCAGGAGAGGTGACAGGTTTTCTTTAATATACGGGTGGGGGTAGCAATATATTATTAACAAGTATAATCTGTGCTTTTAAAATGCCTTTAAATATCACATTTTAACTTACATAGAGCAGAATTATTGAATTCTTTCTATGACACTGAATAATGGAGGGGTTAAGGCTGCCATATAAAGAGCTACATTCTAGTTTATCTCATTGCTGAGAGTCACTGTAACTGAACCTTGACAAAGCTATTGTTTGGGTCCCATGTGAAGTTGTTTTTCGAGACAAGGCCTCCTGCCACTCGTGTACATATCGAAAATAAATGAAATGTAGTTATCTCTCTCATGGAGTCGCACTGGAACATAAGGTAGTAACAGCGTAAAAACTGTCTCCCCTCCACCCCCATGGTGTGTATACTACCATAAGAAGCTCTGTCTCACTATCAGGTGGTAACATCTCACACATCGAGGCATTTTATATATCCCTGATACGTATGAACTTATCATTACATTACACGCGCTTAACTGGTCGTCTTTGTAAACATGAAATACTGAGATGATATTGTGAAGTTTCTTCAGACTAAATATATCTCATCCTTAGATTTATACAGGCATTTTGTAGCTTCAGAAAATGACTGCCTCGGCTCTGAAAAGTAATTCCACCCCGTCATATTTGTCTTTGGAAATTGTAACAAATTACTATGATTTACAACATCAAACTCGAGTCTTCCATTTTTTTTCCCCAGAATGGAATGTCGCTGATGGCAAGATTCTAGGCCATCCATTTATTCTATGTGGAAGGTGACAGTGAATAACATGCTTCATCTCTACAGCATGCTGAATGACACCCTCTTTCCCTTTGAGGATAGGCTGTCAACATAACTCAAGCTGTCGAGGAACCTTTACAAAGGGCCTGGAACAAATCTAAAATGCCACTACCTGCAAGCCTGCTAATGAGCTGTGACTGCCTCTTCAATGGCTGGCTTCACCAGGAGTAGTGCCTCTGACCCTTTATGGTCTCTTTCCAGTCAATATATGTTACAGTATCATCTGTCAGTCCATAAGGACAGGTCAAAATGTGTAACATATTTTACAACAACAGCTTAGCTTATTTAAAGAGCGATTTTACCCTCACTGTGCCAATAAGTTGCTAAGGGGCAATGTAGGAGAGAAGCCAATGTTTACATTATTTACCAAGATCGAAAAGAACTTGACACTATATGTGCAAATTCATGACATAGGGACAACAGAAGTTATAGTAGATCATTTACTGCTGCGAGTATATACAATATTGGTATCTGTGAGAAATGATGATTCACTGCCACATTCATTCTAATAAACTAAGAGCAAAATCAATTAATCTAATAAATGAACTTTAATGAAGACTTAAAAGAATTGTATAGGATTAGAAAAACACAAGTTGGTAACAATGTAACACTGTCTTGTAAAATAAATACAATACTGTTAATTTGTTATATTTTTCCCACACTTTTATTGATTAGAAAATATTAAGTGCCAAAATTAACCCAAAGGCCTTATTCACACGCCCGTGTTCGGTCTGTGATATGCGGACCGCATGTCGGAAACATTTCACAGACCGAATACAGTTCAGGGAGCCGGGCTCCTAGCATCATGGATGACGCTATGTGTCGCTGCCTCCCCATGGGAATACTGTCCTGTACTGAAAACATGTTCAGTACAATTCAGTATTCCAGCATGGAGGCAGGGACACCTAGCGTCATATGTAACTATGATGCTAGGAGCCCGGCTCCCTGAACTGTGTTCGGTCTGGGAAATGCGGCCGACAGGCGGTCCGTATCTTATCACTTGAATCGAGGTAATAATTTCCTAGAAACCTGCAAACAACTGCACCCACAAAATTCCCCCCTTAAAAGGGTCATTCCCTTTTCTTTAGAAGGGTCCCTGAAAATTAGCTGATCACAGTGTGTCCTGCAGCTAAGAACTTGCCAATAAGTGTTGAATTCCCTTTGCAGCACCACCACAGGGTAAATAAAGCATTACATGCTGCCCATTGAAATCATTGGGTCTTCCATATAATGCACCAAGATGTTGGGTCCTCCAGAAGGAGATGATGGCTAATATATGGAGGTCCCTAATAAGACTTCTTTCTATTAACTCAGAAAGCCGTTATAGAGTATTTGACAATGGTCTTTCTAAACTAGACATTTCTTTTAACAACAAATCAGGGAGATATAAAGGAAGGAAATCTCACTCCTCTTGACAAAAAGGCCTATTAGACCATAAAGCTATAGGGCAGTGTGTGAGGTGACGTCACTGAATTGGCAAGACAGTTTTATAACACAACCTACTCCATCTACCTGATCAGCATTTTGAAGCTCCATTTAGGGTCCCCAATTGCAATAGTACCCTCTAATTCAATGGCAATGGCTTTATATTTGTATATAATGAATCATGGTGTTGTTTTGTTTTCATACATTATTTTTATTATATTTTGTTTATTTAGGTACGTTTTATTCTATATAAATAAGTTAAATGTATGAAAATGTTAAGAGATAACAACGCAGATTTTACCAAAATTGCATAATACGAGAAAATGCATTAAACATGATTCGCATTCTCTGCAGTATTATGCAGTTCTGTCACTCCACAGAAAGGTATTAGGTCTACAGTTACTGCATTTAGAAAGCAATTTGCAGGATTGTGGTTCCTTTTGCCGGTTTGAAAAGCAGTGATAATTAATATGTTTTTTTGCAGCTGACAGGCGAACAAAAAACAATAATTGAACGGTACCATTTTACCCACAAGGCAAGATGATAATTAGAGGTTTAACAGACAGTTCGGATTTAATCTGAACAGTAGAAGCGTCTGTGCTTTTCAATGCTCGGAAACCTACAACAAGAAATATGGAGGCAGAACATATACTGTAAGTATCTCTGCTTTACATTGACTATCTCCATTTTCTGTCTGTAATAAAAACTGACAAACCTTTGACATATTTAGATTTTTCTTGAAGATGTGCTGTATCTAATGCTACTAAGGGTATCACTGGTCTGTCATATACAAGGTGAGTCAATAGTCAGAAACCACACAAACAGGAAGAATCATCATTACCTATTATGAATATGACGTGTTGGTGTAACCGCCAGCCTAAAAGGTCCTGTTTTTAATTGTAATGAAAGTAACTTTTACTTTTTGAGAAAAGTTTTTAAAATATCATTGAAAAAAATATGGTCATTTGTAATATGTAGTACATGAGGATAAAATATGTGCCCTCTTCCTGAATAGTATTATTATTACCACACAGAGTATTTTTGTCCTTAACAGAATTTCTACACAGAAGTCCTACTGATCCAGAGTAAGAGACGCTTTTAGTCCTAGCAACCGGTAGGCAGCAGATCGCACATGTGAGGTTGCTGTCCATTGAAATTAGTGGAAGTAATGGAAATCACTGGGTGAAAGCACTTGGAACCTTCCATAACTCCTACTGACATGCCATAAAATTATTTTTTGGGGGAAAAACCCTCAATGTGCAAAATTTCCTAAAACTGATAAATGATCCAATATTCTTCTTCCTTGAACTAAGATCCTGTTTGAAAAATGAGACTGTTCTGTGCGCTTTACAGATTCATTTTCCAGTATATACACCATATGGACAAAAGTATTGGGACACCAGAACATTACACCTACAGGAGCTGTTATGACATCCCAATTTTTGCCCAGTCACTGATGTTGGACGAGAGGGCCTGGCTCGAAATCTCCAAGCTAGTCCATCTCAAAGGTGTTCGATGGGTTTGAGGTCAGGGCTTTGTGCGGGCAGTCAAGTTCTTCCATACCAAACCCAACCATGTCTTTATGGACTTTGCTTTGTGCACTGGGGCATAGTCATGCTAGAACAGAAATGGGCCGAACCCTAAATTGTTCCCACAAAGTTGGAAGCATATAATTGTCCAAAATGTCTTTGTATACTGAAACATTAAGATTTCCCTTCACTGGAACAAAGGGGCTAAACCAACCCCTGAAAAACAACCCCATAGCATTATCCCTCCTCCACCAAACTTTACAGTTGGCACAATGCACTCAGGCAGGTAACGTTCTCCTGGCATTCGCTAAACCCAGATCCATCCATCAGACTGCCAGATGGAGAAGTGTGGTTCGTTACTCCACAGACCACATTTTCCTTGCCCCAGATTCCAGTGGCGGCGTGTTTTACACCACTCCATCCGACGCTTGGCATTGTGTTTAGTGATGTAAGACTTGCATGCAGCTGCTTGGCAGTGGAAACCCATGCCATGAAGCTCCCAGGGCACAATTTTTGTGTAAATGTTAATGCCAGAGGAGGTTAGGATCTCTGCAGTTATTGAGTCAGGAGAGCGTTGGTGACTTTTATGCACTATGCGCCCCAGCACTCGGTGACCCCGCTCAGTAACGTTACACGGTCTTGAGTTGCTGTGGTTCCTAAACACTGCCACTTTGCACAAATATCACTCATAGTTGGTCGTGGATTATCTAGGAGGGAAGAAATTTCATGAACTGACTTGTTACAACGTTGACGTCTTATTACAGGACCGCGCTGGAATTCAGTGATCTCTTTAGAATGACCTATTCTTTCACACATGTTTGTAAAGGCGACTGCATGGTGAGGTGCTGGATTCTATACACCTGTGGCAGTGGCACTGAAAGAAACACCTGAATTCAATGATTAGGGGCCCAATACTTTTGTCTATATGGTATATAATATAACTATGAGCATAAATTAACAAAGATAGATAGATAGATAGATAGATATATCGATAGATATGAGATAGATAGATAGATAGATAGATAGATAGATAGATAGAGAAAAAGCCTAAATAATGTCTAAAATTAAATGTTAGCTTAAAATATGCTAATACACAAAAATGAATTTAATCAAGCATCAATGAGGCATGATCTTTCGATATTTCGATATTCTAGATCAGGGATTCTCAATCTTTTTCTACTGAGGCCTCCAAAGCCAGATATAGTGATACTTGGGGCTCACCACTGCTCAAAGTCCAAAGCAAAATAAAAAATGTATCTTAGTTTTTTCATCTTTCATTTTTTTACCAGTTTAAAATTAAAATAAGCGGAAAAGGAGTCAGTGATGTATCTCAACCACAGATTGGTGAAGCCAATGCAATTCCTCTGCAGCTTATAATCCTTTTTGTCAAAATTGCCCCCAACTGCGCCTTACTAACCACTAGGGGGCGCACTACAGTTTAAGAAGAACTTCTCTAGATTATCGGATGATCACCAGAATGCTAAGTCTATTACATTTCTGATTATACAGTAATTAGTATATTGGCGCAGCAACCAGAACAGAAAATAAATCTTCACCTCTTGATTGTATAGGTGCCCCGTTCTCTGCTCCGAAAGATTGAGATGATTTTAGTGGTTGAGATATAAAGTAAGATAAAACTTTTAGTGCTCAATATTTACTGGAAATATTTTTTTTAGATGCAAGTGTTTCTTGTAATAATTTTGGCACATTTGAAGAGCGACAGAACATTTTATTGTGACTAAGGGCCCTGTAAAAAATAATTTCCATTTTCTTTTTCATTTTCAATCTTAAAGGTTAAAGTTCGACTTTATTAGCAGATTTTTTTTACTAATTTACCCTGCAGTGATATTAAAACAGTAACACGTAACAGAAGTAATCACGACATGGTTGCTGAAGCAACGGCTTTTCACGCTCCACAAGAGATTAGTTATCAATGCTGTAGGCCATATTCTCAGGTAGGAATAGAAGAAATGTGGTAAAATAACCCTACAGTAATATTGACTCAAATTAGAGCAGAACATTGAGAATTATATTCTTCTATTAGTCTGGTTCTTCAAATTTAACATTACAGATATTCCGAATGGATACACCTCACAGGTACATGGTAGCCAGCTTTAGTTATAGCCACTCCCTGTGTAATGAAGAATATGGACTAGCGACAAGTAAACATTAAAAAAACGGGGATTTTATTATATTTTCTCTAACCCTGACAATTTTGGGGTTAATCCATCAAATATTTCAAACGTTATCATTCCACAATTTAAAAAAGAGAATTTTGGACCAAAAATTTACAACCTATCCACTGGTAGTTGATAAATGTTAAATTGGTGTGGGTCCGACTGTTGGGTCACTTGAACCCCCAACCCCCTCAGTCACATGACAAGCAGCGGCCGAGCATGTACGCATGCTGCTCTAGTAAAAGTCCATGTAACTGATGGAAACAGCTGAGCACAGAGCTTCATGGGGGTCCAACCATTCGGACCCCCACTGAGCTAATATTTATCACCTATCCAGTGGATAAGTGATAAATATGTATGGACAGAATACACTTTTAATAGTTTACTTACTCACAACAAGTGTTTTTGTCAGTTGCAAATGACTTTCTGTGCTGATCCACAAATAATAGGATTTGATCACATGATGAATCCTGATTTTCTTAAAAGATCTTCTCTTTAAATAGTCGGATTACCTTTAAAATATTTAATCTGAACCTCCCTTTCACTATAGCAGAGTCACCTCTATGCCAGTTAATGGGCACCTCTTTTCTCAGGATCATTGGAAGTCACAGTGGTTTGATGCCCACAGATCAAACATTTATCCTATCAAATAACCAAAAAACTTTCAAGTCTATGATGGGAAAACCTACTTAAAGGGTTTTATACTTTTAAAAATGATTTAGGTACATGAGCATTTCTAATGCTGCCATTTGCTAATATCAATTACAATTACATTCTATAATACCGTATGATAATATTCAGGTCTATGCTTGCAGGGAGGCATGGGTGACGGATGCCTGTGATGGATAACGTAACGTATACATCATGAAAAGTGAATGAAAGTTCATGAGTTTTACATTAAGCAGATGCCAAAATAGTCTATGCGTGGTGGATGCCACAGTTAAGAATATGTCACAACCTACGTTTAATGTATACGTCAAGAGCTTTTCCCAGCGTATATGTTATTCGTAGGTCAAAAACGTGATGTGAATGGGGCCTTAGCTCACTGAGTTATCATGGTGCATAAACTCAGCTCTGCTACATCTGTATTTGTGACTACGCTAGAACTCATTTGACGTAGGAATTCAGAAGATCCTACATATTATTTATTCTTAATAAAAAGCAAACATAGTTTCTTGATTTATAATATTAAAAGCAACAACTAAAGAAACAAAACAAAGAACTTCTGCTAATAATAAAAGGAATCTCTAAAACTCTTGTCCAATTAATTACACATCCTCCTAATATTAATTTTTCTCCAGGGAGCTGACACTTCCAGCTATTAAGGTCTCAGGTTGTTCAGAAGGGACAATTTGTCAAAGACCATCAGGTTGATGTACGTTTTCTGCATTTTTCATTTGGCGATGAATTTGCTTCTATGTTAATGTTACTTTTGTCCCACTTTTGCAGATAACAAAATATGAAATAAATAAAGACACAAATATTGTACTTATTATCCTATAAACCAGCAACATAACAAGTAAGTACATTTTATGATATATCTCATAATAATTAATAATAATTAGTGATTTAGCAAAAAAAAAAGTCTCTTCTCTGAGATGACATTCAGCCCAAAATGATATAAAACCGCACAGATATAATTATAATACAATAACAATTTAAAGTGGTTGCTAAGTTTTATGTAACTAAAGCTTAATCATAGTATAATGAAAAGATATACAATTTTCTAATAGAATTTATGTTCTAAAGGGCTTATCCAGGTTGTTAAATCTTTATATTCATGGCTGAAAATGTCCTGAAATAAAAAATTATTATTCCCCTATTATTTTTCCCGGCGATCCAGAGGGGTCAGCGTTGATGTATCATATTTCTGGCATCATAGCGCCCATCACTGAGTGTTCCTGCTAGGAGAATACAACACATGACCGCTAAGCCCTCTGATTGGCTGCAAGCGGTCACAGACTGCCTGCATGTAGACAAACACCGGGAGGACAGTGACCGCTGGATCGCCAGGGTAAAGAATAGGTGAGTAATGATTCTTTTTTTTATTTCCGCATATTTGCAGCCGTTAGTAAAAAATGTTAACGACCCGGATAACCCATTTAATTCCTTGCAATTTCCAGGATGTCTGCTTGCTGTCAGTGAATCGGTGTACATAGACAGTAGAAGACCCTTTTCTAATTCCTAATAGATCTCTATAAATTCCCTCAGTGGTGTGGCAATGAACCAGTAATTGTGAGCTATTGTATGGGAACCATTATAAGAGTTGTCCTCCGAAAAGAAAAATATTCAATATTTTGCTTTTTTGAAATAAAGAAACTTTCTAATATACTTTATTTTTCAAGCCTGCACAGATTGCCGGTTTTAAGTCTTTGTAGCATGGACCTGGAAGTTCGGAGCTGCCGTTCTCGCTGTGACTTTTCAACACAGGCTCCGACGGAAGGAGCTCCTTCCTTATCTCTGTGTGTCGGTGATGTGGATGAAGGGTCTGGCTGCCTGGCTCAATTCATCAGCTAAGCCAGCCCCTCCACCGTCACGGCTGATTCAGAGATCGAGAAGAGGCCTGGCTTAGCTGATGAATTCAGCCAGGCAGCCAGCCCCTTCATCCACGTTATCAACACACAGAGTGGGGGAGGGGGGGAGCTCCTGCATTCTGCACAGCTTTGAAAAATAAACTATAATAGAAAATGTCACAAAAACAAAATAAATAGTTTTTCTTTTCACCGGACAACCCCTTTAATGTAGTCCCTCGTATAAAGTCTATTGGACAGTAGGTAACACATTAATTTTCATAATAAGGTGGGAATGGGCACCATTCCATACAGGGCCCCCATGCAGCTCCGTAGGTTGCACATTCTGAGGCTCCAAAACTAGTGCGGACTTCTCACAGCTGAGATTTTTGCTACAACTGTATCCAGTCTAAACAATCATATTCTTATCTCTATTCTCACTATTCTTGCCAATAGAAATATCTAATTTTTACAAGTGAAAAGAGAGTGAGGTGTTCCCTTTACCTTTTACCTGCTGAAATGTTCCTTTTAGTTCTAGTAATACAACTGTTGCATTTTCAAGAATTGTATCCTATCCAAGTCATACAGGACTTGTCAGATTGCAACTACCTATACTTCTTACTATTCTCTACCAGTTGTCATAGTAACTTTTCATAAATGGATATAACGGAGCATGAGAACAGGTGAGTCTATAATTAGCAGAGGTGAAATGATCACACTGACTCACGCGTTCACCCGACTGCTAGAAACTGGATCTGGGAAAAGAGAATTTTTTTTTCTTAAACAGCGATTTGTTAAGGAAGGAAAACGCAAACAGATCAATATACTAATACCTGAGAGAACGAAATCCATGCTCATCCGTATCCAACAATATTAAGAATTGCCCAAAAATCCCCCACCTTATAGTCCAATAATCTCAGTGTCCAAAGCTGTATATTTATAGAGCTGAGTCAATAAAATGATAAAGTTGTTACAGGTTTAACAAATAAAACTTATTCATTGTGTGATGAAAATGTATAATATTTTCCATGATACTTTCTGTATCACTTCCTTACCGTTTTCAAGATGTCTGCTTGCAGTCATTGAATGGAAACCTTCAGTGTTTACTTCTAAAGGATAAAAATCTGTCCTGGTCATGTGATGGACACAAAGGCGCAGAACGGATTATAGTACAGTTATCAGATCTGTGTCTTGTGACAAGCCGTGTACATGTGTGTTCATCACATGACCAGGACTGATTTGTATCCTTTAGAAGTAAACACTAAAGGATTCATTCAATGACTGCAAGTGGATATATTGAGAATTCTGGGAAATTGATACAGAAAGTATATTGCAAAATTGTCTAACTTTTCATCACACAATGAATAGACTTTACTTTCTGAAAATATTATCCCCTTTAATTTTTAAAAAATAGTCAATAGTCATTAAGAAAAGATTACTTGTGTGCAATGTGCCATATTGTCAGAATTTCATTGCATACATAGAGATTTTTTTTTTTCATTTTAAACATCCAAGCAAAATATATACGCTGTGTTATGTCAAGTGCAGGGCCTGAGGGGGCGGTGTGTGACACAAGGATTCAAAGAACACTAAAGAGAATCACTGTGTCATGCTCCCCCCCCCCCCAGTCCCTGTACTAGACTTACCAGTGTATATCAGTATTATCTGTAGAGCTCCTTTAAATACAAATTATTTAATTAAATCTACAATTAAAAATGTCAGTTCTTTTTAAAATGAACTTGTCACCAGGTCCCTTTCTATTAGGGCACGGCCAGACGTGGCGGAATTACTGTGGAATTCTCTAGCGGACGTTTTTTAGATTTGTTTCAATATATTTTTAGGCAAGTTAGTTCAGACATTGCGGAAAACTCTGCTGCGGACCATAGACTGCGGTGCGGAATTTTCCCTCCGCAGCATGCACTGTCTGTTGCGGAGAAGAAGCGGAATTTCACTGCGTATTTCAGCCTTCACAATGCAAAAACTGAAATCTGTGGCAAGTCTGCTGTGATATCTGCAACGTCTGAATTACCTGTCAAATATGCAAATGTTGGTGCAGATTCGTGGCGTAAATGCCCCAAATCTGCACCAACATTTGCTGCGGAAAAACTCTGCCACGTCTGAACGTGGCCTTATTCCCACAGTGCAGATTTGCTGCAGATTTTGCTTGTATGTTTTAAGCCATAACCAGAAACAGAACCCAAACAGAAGAAATATATATAGGAAGGTCTTCTCTTCAGGATTTAATTATGGTTTTGGCTAACAACAAAAAAAAGCACACAAAATCTGCAGTGTGTGAACAAGGTCTTAGTCTGCTTTATTAGATGATTTTGCAGCACCAAACTAATTGGTGGGTTTGCACCGACTAAAAAAATCGACTACAACACAGATTAAGGGGCTGGAAAATAGCTTACTGCACATACACTCCCTTCTATGAGCTCCCAAAAAGCTTCAAAGAAAAGCTAAGATGGGATATATATCCTGACAGCCCTGATACTAGAAATCCCAGTGTAACTTATTTTTGCCCTCTGATTGGCATGTTGGGGTCTCATATTGTTCTGCTTTGGACGGGCATCATACACAAAAATTCTACACCTTGCTAGGTGGAGGAAATTTTTTCCCTCTTTTTCTTCTTTTTTTTTCTCAGCAAATTGGAACATTTATGGTACAATAAATCATTACTAATAATCTAAATGGGCAGAATAGATGGGACAGCTGGTCTTTGCCTGGCATCAATATTCAATATTTGTATGTGAGAGCTGCAGCTCATCCTTATGATGCATTTTGCATTCACTGGGTGTTGGAAGTTAGTATACCCTAAGCTTCAGCAGAGTAACTCCTAATTACCGTAAATATTGGCTTCAGGACTTGAGTTATAGCAATAATATGGTCCAGATGATCTTAATTCTACGTTCAGTGTATTCTGCATGTTTAAAGCACAAGGTCACCCTTCCAATAATTTGCCACATGCAAATAAGTATAGACCTTAAAACAAGGACATTTTTGCATTCAGAAAGCAATTTGTTATGTGTTTTGTGACTTTGCACTGAATTTTGCTGGTTGCTAAATGACCTGTCGTCCTGTCCAAATGTGCCTGCAGTTGCCTGCGCAGTGACAAATTACTTGTATTTATTGCTCTTTATAATGAGTATTATTCTCTTCTGGGGGAAGGGGGGCTCTCTTTAAATGTTTGCATCAAGTCGCAGTGGTTTGCTATACATTGATGATATATGTCAAGTCATCAGTGAGAGAATTGCCTAAGGCACTATAGGAAATTGCTACAAATATAAAATACACATGCTGTAACACACGAAGTACTCATGATACACAAGAAGCATACATCAAACACAAAGACAGTATTCCTCTGCCCATCAGGAGCACAATTCCCATTCCCAAACAGGTTTTTATAACATTCATTTGAGCAGTTTCATGATTTTAACCAATTGGACTCATGTATCGTTGTGTCCTATATACAGTGAAGGAAATACGTATTTGATCCCTTGCTGATTTTGTAAGTTTGCCCACTGTCAAAGACATGAACAGTCTAGAATTTTTAGGCTAGGTTAATTTTACCAGTGAGAGATAGATTATATTTTAAAAAAAACAGAAAATCATATAGTCAAAATTATATATATTTATTTGCATTGTGCACAGAGAAATAAGTATTTGATCCCCTACGAACCATTAAGAGTTCAGCCTCCTCCAGACCAGTTACACGCTCCAAATCAACTTGGTGCCTACATTAAAGACAGCTGTCTTACATGGTCACCTGTATAAAAGATTCCTGTCCACAGACTCAATTAATCAGTCTGACTCTAACCTCTACAACATGGGCAAGACCAAAGAGCTTTCTAAGGATGTCAGGGACAAGATCATAGACCTGCACAAGGCTGGAATGGGCTACAAAACCATAAGTAAGACGCTGGGTGAGAAGGAGACAACTGTTGGTGCAATAGTAAGAAAATGGATGACATACAAAATGACTGTCAATCGACATCGATCTGGGGCTCCATGCAAAATCTCACCTCGTGGGGTATCCTTGATCCTGAGAAAGGTGAGAGCTCAGCCGAAAACTACACGGGGGGAACTTGTTAATGATCTCAAGGCAGCTGGGACCACAGTCACCAAGAAAACCATTGGTAACACATTACGCCGTAATGGATTAAAATCCTGCAGTGCCCGCAAGGTCCCCCTGCCCCCTGCTCAAGAAGGCACATGTACAGGCCCGTCTGAAGATTGCAAATGAACATCTGGATGATTCTGAGAGTGATTGGGAGAAGGTGCTGTGGTCAGATGAGACTAAAATTGAGCTCTTTGGCATTAACTCAACTCGTCGTCTTTGGAGGAAGAGAAATGCTGCCTATGACCCAAAGAACACCGTCCCCACTGTCAAGCATGGAGGTGGAAACATTATGTTTTGGTGGTGTTTCTCTGCTAAGGGCACAGGACTACTTCACCGCATCAATGGGAGAATGGATGGAGCCATGTACCATCAAATCCTGAGTGACAAGCTCCTTCCCTCCACCAGGACATTAAAAATGGCTCGTGGCTGGGTCTTCCAGCACGACAATGACCCGAAACATACAGCCAAGGCAACAAAGGAGTGGCTCAAAAAGAAGCACATTAAGGTCATGGAGTGGTCTAGCTAGTCTCCAGACCTTAATCCCATCGAAAACTTATGGAGGGAGCTGAAGATCAGAGTTGCCAAGCGACAGCCTCGAAATCTTAATGATTTACAGATGATCTGCAAAGAGGAGTGGGCCAAAATTCCATCTAACATGTGTGCAAACCTCATCATTAACTACAAAAAACGTCTGACTGCTGTGCTTGCCAACAAGGGTTTTGCCACCAAGTATTAAGTCTTGTTTGCCAAAGGGATCAAATACTTATTTCCCTGTGCACAATGCAAATAAATATATATAATTTTGACAATGTGATTTTCAGTTTTTTTTAAAATATAATCTATCTCTCACTGGTAAAATTAACCTAGCCTAAAAATTCTAGACTGTTCATGTCTTTGACAGTGGGCAAACTTACAAAATCAGCAAGGGATCAAATACTTATTTCCTTCACTGTATAACATATGGATACAGAGAGTTACAATATATGACTTTCCACATGCGCACCATAGTTATTTACCCTGGTCAAATAAATTTTTTGTCTAAAGAAAGAGATTTGGTTAACTTGTCCCACTTACAGAACTCTAAACTTGTCATGCAGATTCCTTGATGTCAATCAAAGCACAAAAATGTATGGATTTCCCGTATGGTGGGTATACCACTAGCATGTTCTTGCTGCCCCATTAGCATGGCAAGATGTTGTATCAGACACCTCTTTAAAGTGGATCTGTCACCTCTCCTGGTATGTCTATTTTAGAATGTACTCGTATTCCATATTTAATAGCAATTCTGAAACATATTTTCTTAAAACTCTACGTTGTACCATTCCTCTGTTATTCCTCATAGAAAACTATTGATAAATTGATGACTGAGTGTTACCAGTTGGGGGTGTGTCCCTATGCAGTCTGACAATGTCCAATCAGTGTTGACAGAGGAAAACTGTGTAGGGACACGCCCCTTTGACAAAGTGTATGGTAACGCCTAGTTGTCAATTTATTCATAAATTATTAGGAGGAGTAACAGAGAAACGGCACAATGCAAAGTTTTATGAAATATGTTCCAGAAATGTTATTTCATGAAGAATAAAGAAAACAGACAAGCCAGGAGAGGTGACAGGTTCTCTTTAATATTTTTAGAATGAGAGAAACCAAGAGTTCGTCGTCCTGCTAACACAGGAGATACAAACTGCAAGTTCCCGCTGAACACTGATATGAAAAGGGCCTTTGGTATGAACCAATCTCAGCCATCTGGATTTCAATTTTAAGAAACGCCCCATAGCCTAATGGTGAACTGTTCCAGATGGAGTCCCAGGGTAATTGCCTCTTCTTATATTTAGTTAACTAAAGGCCTAGAATTGTCTGATTGACGTGCATTATGTGCATTTATGACAATATGTTTTTTTTTTTATGACGCTCCTAATGTTATTTTACCACGTTTTGTCATGGCTGGAATAAGATGAAAATTAGAAAATCAAAATTCTGCTCAAGAACAAGTCTTTGGTACATTAGTAGAAAATGAATTAATCATGATTAATGTTATTACAATGAACACCAAATGAATCCATAATGACTGGGCACCTGTTTTAAAATGTGTTCATTTTTCTAAGTCTTTCAAGTTGCTAATGACATTTATGTCTTGATTCCTAAAGGAACAGACATTCACACCAAGACACGCTCGGAAGTAAATAAGAAACATTAAACAATTGGTTAAAGTGGTTGTCCGAGTTCGGGGCTGTTTTTTGTACTGATGACCTATCCACAAGATACTTCATCAGTATATGATCGGTGGGGGTCCGACACCCAGACTCTGCACCGATCAGCTGTTCCGGCTGCCTCACTTGAATAGGAGCAGGACTGCAGTAACCCAGCACGGTCACTATACAGTGGTCGGACTCTTCTACATTCGACACTAACTACTGTATAGCCTGAAGGCAGCCGAAACAGCTGATCTGTGCGGAGTACGGGTGTGGAACCCCCATCGATCATATACTGATGACCTATCCCGTGGAAAAACCGCCCAGAACTTGGACAACCCCTTTAAATAGACAAATCTGTTATAGGCATCAAATAATATGTACTAACAAACTCAAGGTTGTGTTCTGAAAGCACAGCGGACGCTTTCTATGTGCGATGAGTATTGCTTGTATCAATATTGTCACAACCAAAACTTATGCAAATGTGGCGTTTAAACCATCCACCATCTTCATCAATGATGTATTACGCCATGTTGATCCTCTCATACCGACAGTTCAGAAAGTTTTCTTTTTTTTTTAGAAGTAAAGGGCCTGCCTGAGTAGTTACAATATCATGAGCTGGCCGAACTATGTTGGCCAATTCGAATTTCCATGATTCCCAAATTGGTACAGGTTTCGCCAACTATTGCAGTGTAAGGAAGAGATTAGACTAAGATAATTGCCAAATTGTTTTGCTTTTTGTATTCTATGACTGGCAATCTGTGAATTAGGCAAAATGATGTGCTCATCTATAAATGGCAACATCGTTTTGTATCTTTGACATTCGAACATCTTTTCATGGATATATTGTGACTGAACATGTCCATGTTACTTGACAAATAGGAATGCTGTCTCATCTCCTATAGTTTATCAGGAAAATCACATGACTATGTAGTGAGAGTTAAATAAAGGACAAGGACTTGAAGTAGAGTATATGTCATCAGTTATCTATATTAGATTTCATGATATTCCCAATTGATCTAGGGATTTATTCTGATTGTAATGTTTGGAGTCAGGAAAGATTTATTGGTTTAGTGCGTTTATCATATTCTGTAAAGTTGGCCATGCCCTACAGATTTTGTTCAGCTGAAAACGACAAAGCGTCTTTTCGAGACAGACAGAAAACAGATATCTGGGAAAAAGTTGATATGCCATATACCCTGTTGGGTGCAGTATTGTAAAGTCGTTCATGTCAAAAAGATCTGCATCTCTTCACTGGAACCATAGACCAGACGACAGATTGAAGCAGATATTGACCTCTGATATGTCATTCTAACTTATAAAGTTGTCATCTAGAACTACAACCTTTGCAGACCATCCATAAACAAAAAGTCGTTCAGAAAACTGACTTTGGAAATTCCTAACATATGGCAAGCTTAAGTATAGGTCCCCACATTGACTATTGGTCAACCTTAAAGGGGTATTCCGGAACTAAAAAATTACATTTATTTAAATAAAACAATGAAAAAGATATAACTTTCCAATGTACTTACGTTTCATCAGATGGCTGTAGCGTCGTATATCCTCCTCCGTCGCCGTCCCCTTAGCAATGCAAAATCTGCACTTCCTGTGCAGACCCGTCCATTTGGTCTTCTGCCTTGCTTCCGGTTTCCGGCTTTCACACTGTACGGTTACGTCAAAAATGACGTAACCGTACCACGTGCTTCTTTATTGAATTAGAGCATGCGTGGTGAACACACTCCACCGCGCATGCTCTGTGAAATTATGTGGCTGCGTCTTCAGCGGCCGTGTATATTACACTGCGCATGCGCAAGGTTGAAGGTGTGTAGCGGTGTGTATACGAAGTTGCAGGAATAACGGCCGTTTCGGCCGTCTTCCCGACAGGTGCAGGAGCTGTGACAGCTGCTGTCTCGTACAGCAGCTGCCGCAGCTCCTACAGCGGGGACCGATCGCTGTGTCCCCGTAGTCTAACCCCTTAAAAGCCGCGTTCTATAGAGATCGCGGGTTTTTAGGGGTTAAGTTACCATCGCCGGCCTGCTACACGATAGCGGCCGGCGATGGTTACTATGGCAACCGGACACCAAACAAAGGCGTCCGGCTATGCCATCGACGGAAGCCTAGTGGGTCCTGACAAAGTCAGGACCCACTATGCTTGCTGTCAGTGAATAGCTGACAGTTCTAATACACTGCACTACGGATGTAGTGCAGTGTATTAGAATAGCGATCAGGGCCTCCTGCCCTCAAGTCCCCTAGTGGGACAAAGTAATAAAGTTAAAAAAAAAGTTAAAAAAGATGTGTAAAAATAAGAAATTAAAAGTTAAAAAAATCCCCCTTTTTTTCCCTTATCAGTCCTTTTTTATTAATAAAAATATATAAATAAACGATACATAATTGGTATCGCCGCGTCCGTAACGGCCTGAACTACAAAATTATTTCGTTATTTATCCCGCGCGGTGAACGCCGTAAAAGAAAATAATAATATACCGTACCAAAATCACAATTGTTTGGTCACTTCACCTCCCAAAAAATGTATTAAAAATAGATCAAAAAGTTGCATTTACCGAAAAATGGTCCTGATCGAAACTACAGTTCGTTACGCAAAAAATAAGTCCTCGCACGGCTTTATTGATGGAAAAATTATAAAGTTCTGGCTCTTAGAATAAGGTAACAAAAAGTGAATGATTTTTTACAAAACGTATTTTATTGTGCAAACGCCATAAGACATAAAAAAACTATAAACATCTGGTGTCACCGTAAGGCCGAGTTTACACGAGCGTGTGCGTTTTGTGCAAGCAAAAAGCGCGGCGTTTTGCGTGCGCAAAAAGCACTTAACAGCTCCGTGTGTCAGCCCTTTATGATGCGCGGCTGCGTGCTTTTCGCGCAGCCGCCATCATTATGACACTCCGTTTGGATGTTTGTAAACAGAAAAGAACGTGGTGCTTTTCTGTTTTCATTCATCCTTTACAGTGCTGTTGCGTGAATCACGCGCGTCCCACGGAATTGCTTCCGTGCGACATGCGTGGTTTTCACACACCCATTGACTTCAATGGGTGCGTGATGCGCGAACAGCGCACAAATATAGGACGTCGTGCGTTTCACGCAGCGGACATACGCTGCGTGAAAATCACGTACCTGTCTGCACGGCCCCATAGAGTAACATAGGTCCCTGCGACGCGCGTTGCAAAAACGTATAATACGCTCGTGTAAATGAGCCCTAATCGTATCGCCCCATAGAATAAAGTGAATATGTCATTTATAGCGCACGGTGAACGCTGTAACAAAAATAGAATTAAAAAACAATAGAATTGCTGTTTTTTAGTCACCGCGCCACTTAAAAATAGAATAAAAACTGATCAAAAAGCTGCATGCACCCCAAGAAAACTACAATGTATTCCTCAAGGGGTCTAGTTTCCAAAATGGGATCACCTTTTGGGGGTTTCCACTATTTTGGTACCACAAGACCTATTCAAACCGGACATGGTGCCTAATAAAAAGGCGGCCTCAAAATCCACTAGGTGCGCCTTTGCTTCTGAGGCCGGTGCTTCAGTCCATTACCGCCCGAGGGCCACATGTGGGATATTTCTACTGCAGAATCTGGGCAATAAGTATTGAGTTGCGTTTCTCTGGTAAAACATTTTGTGCATAAACTTTCTAAATGCTGTTGTGAATACTTTGAGGGGTCTAGTTTCTAAAATGTCGTGTTTCATAGGGGTTTCTAATATATAGGCCCCTCAAAGCCACTTCAGAACTGAACTGGAAGCCCAAAAAAAATAATTAGGCAATACTTCGCTTCTATACGAACTAGTTAGCGATTCACAGTGTGATGAAGTAAGGGGAAGCAGCGCTTATACGAGCGGTGCACCCCCTTCAAACAGCCGATGACTTTTCAGTTCACAGGTAGCAGAGTTACATGATGGGGAATTTGTTTTCCTGTTGTGTAACTCTGCTACCTGTCAATGGAAAAATCAGCTGCCAGAGTGAAAAATTTTTCCACACAGAGGAGTACCGCAAAGAAACACCTGGGAATCAGACATGATGGACTAACATTTTTCCCTGTGGTGGATGACTTTTCAGTTGACAGGTAGCAGAGTTACATGAAGGGGAATTATTTTTCATCGATGGCTAGTTAGGAGCGCTGCTTCCCTTTAGTTTTTTCTTGCTCACTGTGAATCTCCGACACAGGATGCAGCGGCGATCCACAGGTATTGCTCCTTTTATCCCAATTCACATGTTAGAATTCAATTTTTTTTATTTTATATATATATATATATATATATATATATATATATATATATATATATATAAAATACAGTATTTAAAACTAAGACTGTATAAACAGTTAATATACATTTAGAAAACGTATAATTATAAAGACCAAACTTTACGTATCATCATATAGGGTCAGTGTTGTTTAAAAACGCAGATATCCAGTGATTTCAGCTTGTGCTAGCAGTAATAGAATGAGAGCACCAAAATGAAGACTGGGATTGCAGAAGTTAGTAGAGCTGGGTGTAGTAGGCGGAGCAAGTGCACTGCTGCATGCACATTGCATGGCTGGGACTAGAGCAGTGCATGCAGGGAGGAGAAACACAGGAAGAGAAGAGGAATGAACTTACTGAGCAAAACAAACCTCTCAAGGTAAACAATAGGGAGTAATGTTACTAAAACCATTTATTATCAAGAAAAAGCTAGACAGAGTGCACTAATATCTTAATAGAGGAACATTGCATTGATTTAAAAAATAAAAAAAAGTATTGGAAAACCCCTTTAACCTTTCCCTACGAGGTAAAAAGTAATGGTCGAAACGCAATAAATCGAAACGGTAAGTTGTGGTATGCCATGATTTTATTGCTCCTCATGAGGGACCAAATTTCGAGCCCTTGCCTAATTTTAGTACCAAAAAAGAAAAACAGACCCAAAAAATAAGACATTTTAAATCTCTGTATTCCATCATACTGTTGCCAATTGACAATAATATTTTTCAAGCAGTCTGGGTAAAATGGAGATATGATTAATTTTATAAAAAAATGTCAGTCCCAAATGAAATGATAGACTGCAAATGCAAAAAAAAAGATTTTATCACAGAACTTACCCTTCTGTGTACAACTCCCATTTTCATTTCTGTATCCTGTAAACAAAATGGGAAAACAATTATTAATAATACTTTTATATTTATATAAAAAAAATATACTACAATGATTGGCCTGATTTCAAGGATACATAAGTTACAATGGACTATAAGTACATACCATTCTTAAGTAGTGTACCGTATTTTCCGGACTATAAGGCGCACATAAAATGCTGAGAATTTCTCAGAAATAGAAAGTGCGCCTTATAATCCGGTGCGCCTTATATATGAACCCGACAGTAAAGAGAGGGGTTCATACAGGATCCTTTACCTCTATCGTGGGCGGCAGGGGTCGGCGGCGGCATACCACAGCACACACCATGCTCCTCCCCCCCGTGCGCCTATGAATTTATTCTTCACTTGGGTTTTTACAGTATCCATAAATGGATTGAGCATTACGGCCACCGTAGTCAGGAGCCACACTGAGTGATACTTACAGCTCTGTGCGCAGGATCCTTGCAATATATCTGTGCTTTAGCGTTAACTATACCCACTACCCCAAAAAATGCCTCCTGTTAAGAGACATGCTTATGATGCAGGTTTCAAGCTTAAAGCTATAAGTTATGCAGTAGAGCATGGAAATAGGGCAGCTGCAAGAGAATTCAACATTAATGAATCCATGGTGCGTAAGTGGAGAAAACAAGAAGATGCCCTCCGCCAAGTAAAGAAGACCAAACTGAGTTTCCGAGGAAACAAAGCAAGGTGGCCACAGTTGGAGGACAAAATAGAACAGTGGGTTATGGAACAGAGAAACGCAGGTAGAAGCGTCTCCACTGTCTCTATTCGACTCAAAGCCACTGCTTTAGCACGTGACATGGAGATCAAGGACTTTCGAGGAGGTCCTTCATGGTGCTTTCGTTTCATGAAAAGGCGTCATCTCTCCATTCGCACCAGAACTACTGTGTGCCAGCAATTACCAAAGGATTATGAAGAGAAGCTGGCCATTTTCCGCACCTACTGCATAACCAAGATAAATGAAAAGAATATCCAGCCAGAACACATTATTAACATGGATGAGGTTCCCCTCACTTTCGATATCCCCGTAAACCGTACTGTTGAGAAAACAGGGACCAGTACGATATCTATACGTACCACAGGAAATGAGAAGTCATCTTTCACTGTAGTTCTCGCTTGTCAGGCTAATGGCCAGAAACTACCACCCATGATAATTTTCAAGAGGAAGACTTTGCCTAAAGAAAATTTTCCTGCTGGTGTCATCATTAAGGCTAACCCAAAGGGCTGGATGGATGAGGAGAAGATGAGTGAGTGGCTGAGGGAGGTCTACGTCAAGAGACCGGGTGGCTTTTTTCACAAATCCCCATCCCTATTGGTCTGTGACTCGATGCGCGCCCACGTGACCGATACTGTCAAAGCCCAAGTGAAGAAAACTAATTCGGAGCTTGCTGTCATCCCTGGTGGATTAACCAAAGAGCTCCAGCCGCTAGATATCAGCATCAACAGGTCATTTAAAGTTAAATTGCGAGCTGCATGGGAGCATTGGATGACAGAAGGTGACCACACATTCACCAACACAGGGAGGCAACGCCGTGCGAGTTATGCCACTATGTGCCAGTGGATCGTGGATGCCTGGAAGAATGTATCAGTCTCCAGTGTCATCCGAGCTTTCAGGAAGGCTGGAATCACCACTGAAGAGCCTAGCAGCAGCAACGAGACCGACTCGGATAATGAAGAGGAGGACCCCATGCTTGATGCCGAAATCGCCCAACTGTTCAACTCCGACACTGAAGATGACGGATTTGATGGATTTCTGGTGGAGGAATGAACTGAAAAAGTACGGTAAACGTTTTGATTTGCAATTACAGCTGAACCAGTTGCAAGTTATTGTTAAAAAGTGTAATAAATTTTGACTTGCAGTCTGAGCAATGGTTTATTTAACGGTAATGTGCTGCGCCTTATAATCCAGTGCGCCTTATATATGAAACAAGATTGCTTATAAGGCGCTCATAGAAAGTGCGCCTTATAATCCGGTGCGCCTTATAATCCGGAAAATACTGTAATAGGAGCCTCAACCTCTCCAAATGCTTGCCTGTGGCATACTATTGCCACTGCTTGTATAGTGGACAGTTATTATTGTGGGAGATTCCTCAGTTACGGAGACAGAAACTGGTTTATTCTTTACACCATGCTGGGAGTTTACTCTGAGAAAGGGAGGGAGAGAGCTGCATCATTCACATTCTGGACGAAGAGCTGTTAACATTGTTTCCCAGAGACTACTAGTCTGAAATATTGCTTAAAAAAACAATGATTTTGCATGGATATAAAAGATGGTCCCAAATAAATTATTTGCATGCCTATTTCGTAGGAAGGGTAATCTATAAAAATGGCGCTATATCATTATAATTACCACTATTATTAATCTTTTATTAGTTTACATTATTATTATTATTATTATCTAAGTAGAAGAAAGCAGGGCAACAACTATTATTAAGTTTGGCAGACACAAGGAACCTTATACTGTTTGCTTTAGAAAATAAAATTTTCTTTAATTTATAAGAATGGTTCTGTCCCTTTAACATTGCACTTTGAAAAGTTTATGGAAGAAACTGAGCGAAAATGATGTTATGTCCAGTCCACGACAGACACTTTTTGGAATAAAATTCCTCACTAGACAGATTGAGGTTGGGTGTGAAAAGGGGTGACATTCGCAGCGCTCTGCAGAGTTTATGAAGGGCAAACGCCATCACTCTCCTGGATGGCAGCTTTACAATAGCCTCTGAGCCATGCAGCATCCCTGAGGATAATCTTGGCCCTCCTGTTACAAAAGAGGCTTTGTAGAAATGCAGCGCAGCTGCTAATGTTTGCATAGACTCATTATAATATAGATTATCTTCTAATAAATGGGAGAGCTGCAGTAGTGCAAAATATGCAAAACTAATAATTTGTCCTTAGGCCAAAATAGTAAAAAAAAAAAATCTGCATTATGATTATAATTTTTTATGTTGATATCATTCTAAAATTGAGCAAATAGTTCTATATAGATCTGCTTTCCTGTTAATACACTGATTCAATCCTGGTTTTAATGAACCCTATGAACCTATCATGTATTTATTATCTTGTGTGACCCTGACTGTGTATCCGAGTCTTAGTATCAGTGACAGATGTCCTTGTGACTTCCCTAGGGAGGGCTTGCCAAAAATGCCATCGAGAGATGAACTGATTCTAGGCACCTGTCAAGCTACTGAGTGGTGAATTATGGACTGTGCAATTAAATAAGAACTTCTTGTGTACACCCCTAGCCCAGAAGATGAAAAGGGAACAGATTCAATTAAGAACATGTTTGTCACAAGTCGTGTTGTAAAGTTCTGATACTTGTTTAGAATTATGGCCGCCGGCCCGCTGAATCCTTGCTCACTACATATGGATATATATACATTTATAAAATAAAGAGTATTTTGTTGCCTTCTAGGCTGGGTTCATACAGGGCAATAATAGTGTAGTTACCTACTGTATCACTAACGTACCAAAAAAAAAACAACAACACAACAATAATAATGTAGAGGAGCTTTTGGCTTGCTATTATAGGGGTTATCCAAGAATTTTTAAAAAGAAAGTAACTACATAAATGTTCCATAATAAAAAAAAAAAGGAAAAAAAAGGTTACTCACCTGTTAAATCCTCCTCTGCTCTAGATCCGATGCTGCAGTGGTCCCCGCCAGTCAAGCATCGATGACCTCATGTACATCATTCATATGACCTCTGTAGCCAATCACTGGCCTCTTCGGACATATAATTGATGTACTTGACGTCATCGCTGCAACAGCAGTGGGGACCATTGGAGCACTGGCCCTGGAACGACTGAGGAATCTTTCTTTTTTATTTTATTTAATTTACTGAAGTTACTTTCCTTTTTTTTAATAATCTCGGACAACCCCTTTGTTACAACCCTATTATCATGCTTGTTTTTGAAAGAAGCATTTAGAGGAAACTTTTTTTTTAAATTTAATTTCCTACACTGTAAACCTGATGCTGCTTTTTAAATTTTTTATTGACAAACAACTACTCAAATTATGGGAGTCCGTGTGATGGTACCACGGAGTGTGACCCCATATGGTGCCCCAGTACATACAGTAGTGTTAAAAAAAATAGCAGTGAGTTTAAAAAAGCAAATAAAGCGCAAAATCACTATAATAACTTTTATTTGTTTAAATGCAAATGCACTGGCTGTGTCCATTTGTAAGTATGGCCTTTTTCGGTGTTATTGTATATGTCCCCTTGTTTTTATCGGTTCTGTTTGTGCATCAGGAACGTTCTGTTCCAGTTTAGGAGTTAGGGACTCGCAAGTCTGGGGATCCTTGTCGTGGATTGCGAGCTTGCGTCCTTTTGGCCAAAATTATTACCAATACCCCAGGTATTTTTCATTATTATGTATATTCGCTTCTCTTGGACACAGCCGGGTCTTTGATGCTGGGAGAGCATGGTGTGTTGTTGTTTGGCATAGCAAGCAGGGCAGCCCGCTCTATGAATTATCAAGGCATCACAAATAGGCTTCTACCTGGCTATACACGTTGTGCCTCATGACGTACACACTATCCCTCCATGTTTCACTCACTTGCACCCCATTATCCATTTATTTCTATTGAGGCACTTCACTCATTACTGCCCCCTACATTTCACTTATAGTATTACACTTGCACACACACTATTCATTTATTATTTCTTACTACACATCCCATGCACCACACACCACTCCCCTCAAGACCAGTGAGAGTGGCTATTATTATTTAAAGCACCTGCTCGCCCTTTCATCAGCGTTTCTGACCTGGCTGTGTCCATTTGTAAGTATGGCCTTTTTCGGTGTTACTGTAAACCTGATGCTGCTTTTTAAAATTTTTATTGACAAACAACTACTCAAATTATCGGAGTCCGTGTGATGGTACCACGGAGTGTGACCCCATATGGTGCCCCAGTACATACAGTAGTGTTAAAAAAAATAGCAGTGAGTTTAAAAAAGCAAATAAAGCGCAAAATCACTATAATAACTTTTATTTGTTTAAATGCAAATGCACTGGAAATACTACACATTCAATTCCAAATCAAAACAATAACAACACTTATCCATTTTGTGTTAATCCTTTACAGAAAGTAAAGAAAAAGGAATATTAGGCTGTCCAAAAAAATAGCAGTGCCGGCATTTTTCTTTAAAGACTCAGAAATGTAATGTATAAATTGAAAAATTGTTTCAGATTTCACATTACCGAACTAATATTTAGTAGCATATCCAATGTTTCTGGGAACTGCTTGACATCTGTGTTGCATGGAGTCAACCAACTTCTGGCACCTCTGAACAGGTATTCCAGTCCAGGAAGATTGGACGACATTCCACAGTTCTTCTGCATTTTTGGGTTTTGCCTCAAACCCCATCTTTGATGTCACCCCACAAGTACTCTATGGGATTGAGGGGAATAGGCTGGTCACTCCATTACCTCAAAGAAGCACTCCACTTTATTTTTTTTATTGCACCCTCCATTTGTAGATTGGCGTTTCAGTGGGGTGCTGTGTGTAGAAACTTACCGATCCCCGCATCTTGTAATTTTTCGTGTCCAGCGCCGCTCATGTGATCTTCATTCTGACCTGGTCTGAAATCGCTGCTGTTCAGGAAATTGGAAGTCAAGCTCTCAATGGATTCCTATGGAGCCTTGTTCTGGCTGACATAGGAATGCATTGAGAGCCTGAGTTCCGGTATGCTGAAAAGCACAGTGATTCCAGACAGGTCAGAAAAAAGTGGTGTGCTTCTTTAATCCTGTTTGTAACCAAGATGTTGTTCAGTTACTGGTGTGTTTTGGGTCATTGTCATGTCCGTGGCTGCGGGCCATCAGGTTCACTCTCCTCCTGACGGCTGCAGCCATGGGTCTGCGAGTGCTGGCCCCAGTCTCCTCCTCTGGAGATGCCAGAGCTCACTTCCACTCACCTCGGCCGGATCCCGTAGGGTGCGCGCTCACGCTCGTGCCCGCTCTTAAAGGCAGCGCACGCACCGGACTTTAATGTTTAATCATCCAATGAGTGCTCTTGAATATAAAAGGGGCCCAGCCCCTTGCTTCGATGCCTGAGCGTTGTTTGTCGTATCCTAGTTTGTCTATGCAAATGGTCTCCCAGTGTTTTCCAGTTCCCAGTGTTTCCTGTATCCTGTATCCCATGCTATCCTGGTCAAGTGCCGTGCTGTGCTGTAGTCGTGCTGTGCTGTATTCCACGCCTGTCCTGCTACTCCACGCCTGACAAATACCCGCTGCCTAGTCCCAAACAAGCCTGCCTTGCTACTGTCCGAGCAGCCACAGGTACCCTATACGAACTATAGACTGTTACCTGCGCTGTGTTGGCCAGCTACCATACGACAAGGTGGTACGGCCTAGTGGGTTAACGAACCCTACGCGACAGTTGTTTTGAAACACCCATTTCAAGGGCATTTCTTCTTCGGCATAGGGTAACATGATCTCCTCAATGTTCAAACTGATCCATTATATGCGATAAATAGGCCCAACATCATGGTATGAGAAACATCCCCATATTATGATTTTTGCAGCACCATGCTTTACTGCCTTCACAGTGTACTGTGGCTTGAATTCAATGCTCAGGGGGTCATCTGACATACTGTCTACGGCCACTAGACCCAAAAAAGAACAATTTTGCTTTTATCAGTCCACAAAGTGTTGCGCCATTTATCTTTGGGCCAGTCAATGTGTTCATTGGCAAATTTGAACCTATTCAGGACATGTCTTTTTTTCAGGACATGTCTTTTTTTCAACAACGGGACATTGCGGGGAGTTCTTGCTGGTAACTTGGCTTCACTTACAGGGATTGTCCACCTTCTGACAACTGATGAACTATCCACCGGATAGGTCATCAGTATGTCATCGGTGCGGGTCCGATACCTGATAAGCCGCTCCGGTGGCCTGCGAGCGCCGGATGTTGTGGCACATAATGCTATGTACGGAGCCCGGAAGCAGTTGGCTCCGTACATAGCATAGCGGCCGTGCTGCAGAACTGCAGGTCTGCTCCTATTCACTTGAATAGGAGCAGAGCTGAAGTACACAGCTCGGCCAATATTCCATGGCCGGAGCCAACTGCTTCTGGCTTGTACATCCGATGCACGGTGGCACCGGATCAGCTGATCTGTGCGGGGGCCCGGGTGTCGTGCTCCCACAGATCATGTACTGATGACCTATCCGGTGGATAGATCATCAGTTGTCAGAAGCTGGAAAACCCCTTTAATCGTCTTCTGATTGTAGCAGTGCTCACTGGTAACTTCAGATCTTCTTTGATCTTTCTGGAGGGGATCATTGGCTGAGCCTTTGCCATTTTGGTTATTCTTCGATCCATTTGAACATTAGTTTCCTGCTTTCTTCCACGCCTTTCAGGTTTTGGTTGCCACTTCAAGACATTTGAGATAATTTTAGCTGAGCAGCCCATAATTTGCTTCACTTCTCTACATGTTTTTCCCTCTCCAATCAACTTTTTAATCAAAGTATGTTTTTCAACAGAACAATTTCTGGAACGACCCAGTATTTCAGAAGGAACCAATAACCAACTATAACCAACATGTGCAACATTTTCCCCCCACCTACCTTAAATAAGGGTCAAAATTGACACCTGTTATTCCCCAGTATAAATGACTTCACCAATTTAACTCCTCACTGCTATTATTTTGAACAAGCCCCTTTCACTGAATGATTCAATTACTCAGAATGAGCGGCTCGCATGTCCTGATTGTTGGCTCTGTTTTTTTTCTACTACTTTACTACACTTACAAGTATATTATTTGCTATGTAGAAATATCACTTCTACCAAAAACATTAATTTATCAGGTTAATGATGTAAGACTGCTATTTTTTTGTACACTACTGTAACTGTATCACGGAGCTAATCTAACTGGTCAGTAGAGCGGCAGGTGCGAGGAATGCCGTCCGGAGTTAAGAGCCAGCACAAGCGAGGTCACCTCGCTTTGTTGTGCCCGTGAGGCTTGATGCAAACCCTGGTGCTCTGCAGCCTACGTGACCGGAACTGCACCGGACAAGGCAATCGTCTGTAGCAGCGCCCCAAGTGGGTTACACTGGGGTGGCGATGCAGGAGAGAACGTCTGGTGTGAGATACCAGAGAGATTAACCTCCAAGGTGAGGTAAGAGGAAACAGTGGAACACTTCACTCCACTACATTCTTTAGCAGTTTACACAGTAAACATTTACATATTGTAGTGGGATTCAAACTTTTCCTACTTCACATACACACGGGTCCAGTTTCATAGGAAGCTAATTAACTAAATAATTGGAGGCTTTATTTATCTAGCTGGAGAACCCCTTTAAGAAGTAATTACATTCCTCTACAACTTTGTAAGTGCTTCAACTTTAGAGATATTCTGAAAAAGCTACGTCCGGGGCTTTGAAATGGTTCATAATTATACTGTCCAAAATGTAATTAAATTTAATTAAAACATAATCACTGCCCTTGATTGAATGGTAGTAAGAGAAAGGCAGAGTTTCTGTAAGTATGAAATGCATTAAAGTATAATTTCACTGATTACTAAGTTATACATAATATTGTATAGTGGTAATGGTTGTTTTGTGGTATAATGCAAGAAGTAGAATATAACTGAGTTTTTAAAAAGCATACGCCCCATGGTTCTAATACATGGGGGAAAACCATAACATAACTTGAAATAGACCCACATTTGTATATTCAATGTATCCTTCCCCAGATGTTTTTCTTATGACAGACTACATAAGGTCATAATCCCAAGTCCAGCAGTATATACAGTAATATAACTCAAAATGGAAATAACACAGTAGTAGTAACTCTGGGGCACAGACAGTTTTTATGTACCCTGTTTTTTTTTTATAGTAAATGGCATTGGGCATCTTGAAACTATTTGCCAGTCGATTAAAGTGGTAAGTGGCAGGATAGCAAAAATGTTTCTACCTTAGCCTTCCTCACGTGTATTAGAACTGTTTCTCCTGCAGCCACCCAACTAAGAAAAAATATATTTTATACTACAAAGAAATAATGGTGTAGATCAACATTTGGAGAAAAGATTTTCTAAGCAAAATGCGCCAGATACTGACACAAATGGCGCTAAAAAAGTGGTGTACATGGCGTTCGGTAAAATGTGTGTGTTTTAGACACTTTGCAACTTTCTCGACATCAATGCCGCACATAATCTGCATTGCAGATTCCGTTGCGCCTTTGCGTAAAATGTGAAGGAAATTGCTGCGGATTAGTTGTTGTGGATTCAGGTGAAGAGTACATCCTGCTCTCTTTTAAAACATTTCATCTCAGTCTGGCTATAGACCTCGAAACACAAAGTTCCAGCCAGGATGAAGAAATATCCTGTTTGTAAAACCAATCCACAGCGCAACACACATAACATCTGCGGATTTCATTGTGGAATTTTGAAACTCCATTTAAGTCAATGGAGAAATTCCGCAACAAGTCCGCAACAAGTCCGCAACAGCCAGTGTGTGCTGTGGACATCAAATTCCGCACCGCAGCCTACGGTCCGCAGCGGAGTTTTCCGCCACGTGTGCACGAACATAACTAAAAAGGTGTGAAAACCAATGGAGAAACTGTCCGCAGCGGAATTCCACAGCAATTCCGCCACGTCTGGCCGTACCCTAACTTTAAGCCACAATTAATAGCTCTGCCCCCGTGTTTTTTGTTTACTGTAATAGTAATTCCTTAAGCCTCATGCACATGGCTCTGCACAAACCTCCAAGTTGTATGGAGCTATAATATGGCTCTACCAGTGCGTGGGCCCTTACTGCACTTTTGTTGGCCTCCGATTTCATACCAAGGCATAAGAATTCAACAGAAAAAAATCGTAACATGCTCATTGAATGCCGTCTGTATGGAGGTATTCTATCCTAGAAGAATTGTTTCTACGTGAGAATAGTTCCATATATACGGAACCTGACGTATCATAGTATGAAAGCAC